>NW_019957535.1:1512182-1643149 GCF_002910315.2 Salvelinus sp. IW2-2015 | reverse complement strand
TGTGTGCGAGAAGGAGGCCTACAAACCTGACTCGGTTACACCAGCTCTGTCAGGAGGAATGGGCAAAATAAACCCAACTTGTTGTGGAAGCTTGTGGAAGGCTACCCAAAACACCTTATTACATACCAAATACAATTGAGTGTATGTAAACTTCTGACCCACTGGGAATGTGATGAAAGAAATAAAACCTGAAATAAATCATTCTTCTTTTATTATTCTGACAGTTCACATTCTTAAATTAAAGTGGTGATCCTAACTGGCAAAGACAGGAATTTTACAAGGATTAAATGTCAGGAATTGTGAAAAACTGAGTTTAAATGTATTTGGCTAAGGTGTATGTAAACTTCCGACTTCAACTGTATTTACGACCATCATAAAATGGCCAACTTCACCTCTCCCCTCTGCGGGAGAGAGAGGTCGCTGTAGAAAGGACCACTGTAACCTGATCTTCAGATCTTCACAGGAGAGTCATGACACCCCCATGCTGGCATTGCAGTATTTTACAGAAACCTTCACCTCCTTGAGACATGGTCGTTAGAATGCCTTATGCTTTGTGGTGAGCATGGTTACTTCCCTAGTGTCCTTCCATTCTCACAAAAAGCACTTGTTAGTTCTGATCAAACTGTGCCCCCTCGCTGCTCTTTGTCATATCGTTTACCTTGGTCTTGGGGAAAACGATTATGTTTGGATGAAATGTGCCACAAGCTACTCCAGTATTTTATTAAAAGCTTCTGTGTCGTGTCCTTAGTCATAGCTGCCTTCTTTTTAGCTTCTTGTTTATATTCTTAGCTTTTACCTTTTTTCCCACTTAAGAAGCATCTTTTATTCTAAAGCGATGAAATTAAAGCGATGAATTCTATTTACAATGTATTGTAGCATGCTCGTGGGTCTCGTCTCTGAGCCAGGTAGCAATAGTTCGCATTACGCATTAAAAGGTTCTAGGCTTGCTTTGTCCCCCCAGGTCAACTGCATATCCCTGGAAAGCTTATCTCATTGGCTACAAGACTGAAAGGTGCAAAGTAGCCAATCCCTGTGTATGGATGCCTATGGACGTAAGCAGGAAACATCATAATTTTCTTGTGCAAGTATAAGTCACTCTGTGGACATTCTATGTGCATATAAGTCTAACATCCAGATAACATTGCCAATAGGCTAGATTTGTTCTACCAACTAAGAATTAATGTATACCCCCATGTAGGTATAGCTCAAACACAGATCAAATTGAAGCTTACTTGTAAGATGTTTGCTGTTTGTGAAAATGTTGTGTAAAATAAACTTTGACTCTCGGCTGGTGATCAATAATGGAGTCACAGGCAGACAAATAAGACATCTCATAATCTGTGGAGTCCCGACTTTCGGTGTGTATCAATGTATCCGTTTTTTTTGTTTATGCTTCACACGCTAACAGGAATGTAGGTAGCAACCATCTTGAAAAAAGTCTTATTCTTTGATGAGTTTAATGGCGTTGACATCCAATGTTAATGGTACATTACGCCACACTGGATGGGGTATTGAATAAAAACATTCCTGGAAAGGGTAACATGACATCATACAAAATAAAACACGTCAACTATAAAATAAATAATACAACCATACTTCTTCAATCACAGTCCACTCAAAATACATCCTACACAGGCTCAGGGTCCTGTGATGAGCTACATTCACCAACAGGATTCTGCCATGCCTCGGTTGTAAAATCACGAAGACTCCAAAAATGTTCAGCGGCATTCACAATGATTCCAATTTTCTTAAACTTCTCCACAGTTTGTGCTGTACAGTTATGACCATTGCAATAAATAATACAGTCCACTTTTAATAACATGTAGCATTCACTATCCCTCGGTTCATCCAAAACCCTGACCGACCAAAAACGAGTCTATGGTTTCCTATTTCCAACATAGCTTTACATACTTTCCCTTTTTCTTTGCGACTGTAACCACTCATTCTCACTTTCTGTACTATTAGCTTCACTCGACTCACTAGCAGTTTCAACAAAACCTCAGTTCTGCATCTTCAAACAACCAGTTCTGCATCTCCGTCAATGAATGTCTAGCACTCCTTTCTCCCGTCAGTTCTTGAAATGAGGTCATCGGGCTCTGAGTTGGCTACTGAGTTGCAGTAAAGTATTTTTACATTTGAATTAAGGTGTTATCGTTTTAACCTCTAGAGTCAATCAAAGTAACATAATAAAAAAATCCCCATCATAATCCGTCAGTTTAAAATAGAGATATCTGTCCACGCATCTGCCAATGTCGCGCTTCCATCTGCGGTGAAAGTGGCAGAGCTAGAGCGGTGTTTGTCAGACCATAAGACATCCAAAATTGGTCTAATCACGAAAACTTCTGTAGCGTCCGAATGATTTCACCTACAAACCATTATGACCACTCCATGGAAAGGGAGACTCTCACGAAGAAAATTGTGTTTTCTGTTTTGATGCCCACAAGTGTCACGGGACTTGTCTGAAGGTAACCGTACTGGTTTCTTTTTAGCTTCTTGTTTGATATATCTGGACAGGGAATTTTTACAAGGATTAAATGTCAGGAATTGTGAAAAACTGAGTTTAAATGTATTTGGCTAAGGTGTATGTAAACTTCCGACTTCAACTGTATTTACGACCATCATAAAATGGCCAACTTCACCCCTCTCCCCCTCTGCGGGAGAGAGAGGTCGCTGTAGAAAGGACCCACTGTAACCTGATCCTTCAGATCTTCACAGGAGAGTCATGACACCCCCCATGCTGGCATTGCAGTACTTTACAGAAACCTTCACCCTCCTTGAGACATGGTCGTTATTGAATGCCTTATGCTTTGTGGTGAGCATGGTTACTTCCCTAGTGTCCTTCCATTTCACAAAAAGCAGCTTGTTAGTTCTGATCAAACTGTGGCCCCCCTCGCTGCTCTTTGTCATATCGTTTACCTTGGTCTTGGGGAAAACGATTATGTTTGGATGAAATGTGCCACAAGCTACTCCAGTATTTTATTAAAAGCTTCTGTGTCGGTGTACTTAGTCATAGCTGCCTTCTTTTTAGCTTCTTGTTTGATATTCTTAGCTTTTACCTTTTTTCCCCACTTAAGAAGCCATCTTTTATTCTAAAGCGATGAAATTAAAGCGATGAATTCTATTTACAATGTATTGTAGCATGCTCGGTGGGTCTCGTCTCTGAGCCAGGTAGCAATAGTTCGCATTACGCATTAAAAGGTTCTAGGCCTTGCTTTGTCCCCCCCAGGTCAACTGCATATCCCTGGAAAGCTTATCTCATTGGCTACAAGACTGTAAAGGTGCAAAGTAGCCAATCCCCTGTGTAATGGATGCCTATGGCACGTAAGCAGGAAACATCATAATTTTCTTGTGCAAAGGGGTAACATGACATCATACAAAATAAAACACGTCAACTATAAAATAAATAATACAACCATACTTCTTCAATCACAGTCCACTCCAAAATACATCCCTACACAGGCTCAGGGTCCTGTGATGGAGCTACATTCACCAACAGGAYTTCCTGCCATGCCTCGGTTGTAAAATCACGAAGACTCCAAAAATGTTCAGCGGCATTCACAATGATTCCAATTTTCTTAAACTTCTCCACAGTTTGTGCTGTACAGTTTATGACCATTGCAATAAATAATACAAGTCCACCTTTTTAATAACATGTAGCATTTCACTATCCCTCGGTTCATCCAAAACCCTGACCGACCAAAAACGAGTCTATGGTTTCCTATTTTCCAACATAGCTTTACATACTTTCCCTTTTTCTTTGCGACTGTAACCCACTCATTCTCACTTTCTGTACTATTAGCTTCACTCGACTCACTAGCAGTTTCAAACAAAACCTCAGTTTCTGCCATCTTCCTCAAACAAAACCTCAGTTTCTGCCATCTTCCGTCAATGAATGTCTAGCACTCCTTTCTCCCGTCAGTTCTTGAAATGAGGTCATCGGGCTCTGAGTTGGCTACTGAGTTGCAGTAAAGTATTTTTACATTTGAATTAAGGTGTTATCGTTTTAACCTCCTAGAGTCAATCAAAGTAACATAATAAAAAAATCCCCATCATAATCCGTCAGTTTAAAATAGAGATATCTGTCCACCGCATCTGCCAATGTCGCGCTTCCGCATCTGCGGTGAAAGGTGGCAGAGCTAGAGCGGTGTTTGTCAGACCATAAGACATCCCAAAAATTGGTCTAATCACGAAAACTTCTGTAGCGTCCGAATGATTTCACCTACAAACCATTATGACCACTCCATGGAAAAGGGAGACTCTCACGAAGAAAATTGTGTTTTCTGTTTTGATGCCCACAAGTGTCACGGGACTTGTCTGAAGGTAACCGGTACTGGTTTCTTTTTAGCTTCTTGTTTGATATATCTGGTCCAGATATACTGTAGGGCAAACACTTCAAAACCTTGTTTCTTATTTATTTTTTGACTGTCTTTTTTTGCCATTTGTGACTTGTTTCAGGAAACTAGGCATATGTCGCAAGTCACAACTTCACAGGAGAGTCATTTGATCTGAATTTTTTTTTCTTCCAAAATGCGTTTTCTGGCAGAAATGCCTTCTGGATTATTTGAACTTTCATGTGCATTAATAACAAACTTGTATGCCGCCTGGGAATGCAAATAAAGTTGTTACATTACGAGTCGAGTTGGTTTAGCTACTGAAAAAGTCAGGAACCTTCCCGCTAGCCATGATTGGCTGAGATAATGAGTGGGCTGTACTTGAGAGATGAGTTTCAGATTGGTCTGCCTGTAGCATCTTCTGTCTATAAAATGAGCTGCTTGTTATATGTAATCCTTCCTACTGCAGTTTTTTTTCCGAAATATATAAAGTTAGCCATGGAGAACTGCAAATGTGTTGCTACTGCTCGCAATAACATTGCTGTCCTGAATGCATCAGGCGCTRTCGACAAAGGTCAGTGGGAAAAAGTTGGAATGGACCACTTTCTGGTGACAATTGTGCCATGACTCTCAAAATGAATCAGAAGATGAGGAAATCCCTGATTTAGGTCAAAACTAATTAATTGAAGAAGACATCAACCTTCTGATGGGAGTGATGGGGAAGAAACGGCGATCAACAGTGTTGTTGTCACGGAAGAAGTTGAAGGAGTTTTGAAATCAGTGGAATGTCTGGTAGAAACAGAGTATGATGAGATTAATAGAATTCTGGCATTTGATTGCAAATGCAGAGGGAGTCGAAAAGAGAACACAGAAGGCTGTTGTATAAAACACCGGTGTCCGGATTACATATTCAAACTAACAGCAACCATGGCATCCGTGACGGAGAGGGAGAAAGATCTGATGATTCTTATGGAATTGCACAYGATCTGTGTGAACCAGAATGACTTGACACAACGGGCCAAGCAAGCTGTACATCCAAAACGGAAAGGACACAGGACGTCTTATTTAATGAAATGGGTTGCAGGCTGCCGTAAAGCTTTAATCCATGTAACATTAACGTGTACGGGTAAGAGTCTAGTTACTGTTTGATATTGTACATTTCTAATTTTGTCAGAAAGTTGTTTTCATTGCAAGTTAAAGCTTACTGTTAGCTAGCTAGCTGACGTTAGATGGCTGTCTTGCTAGCTAACATTACGTGTATGATCTGTGTAGTAATGTTATCTCAGAATTCCATTTGCATTGCTAGTTATAGCCTAATGTTAGCTAGCTAACTAGCTAACATTGAACCTATTTGACAAACTAGCTAGCTATGACAATCCGTTTGTATTGCTAGTACTCTATGGATTAGGATTATGGTTCATTGTTTTGCTTAACAAAAGACTCCACTTCGCCAGATGTTTACATGACCCATCAAGTTAGCCAGGTGTGTCTGGCGGTGATTACGGCTATTTATTGTATAATAATGCCAACATATTTATATCTGGAATTTGTCTTTCAGTATCAGTAGAACATGTCTGACTCTCCTCCACTACTCAGGGAGAATGGTCTAATGCCTCCCATCAAAAAGACAGCTGGCCCAACAAGCACATGTTACACATGAAGAAATGAGGACTTGCAGTGAGTTGTGAACTTCATCAACAACTACGCAGAGGATAATGCAATAGTATTACCAGGACGCCACCCAGTACACAAATATTTTGGTGGAAAGCTGCTGCCATCCCATATGACAAAAGCAGCTGTGAGACGTCTTTACAAGGAATCAAACACAACACTTGGTATGTAACGCATAAACAACACGCTTTGATTACTTAATTTACCTCCAACATGATTGGCACAGCTTTTATTGATCTCACATTATTTCTGTATTTTCCAGTGGTACGTGTAGTCGGGC
This sequence comes from Salvelinus sp. IW2-2015, assembly GCF_002910315.2. Taxonomy (NCBI): domain Eukaryota; kingdom Metazoa; phylum Chordata; class Actinopteri; order Salmoniformes; family Salmonidae; genus Salvelinus; species Salvelinus sp. IW2-2015. The sequence continues at coordinate 1,636,867 of NW_019957535.1, read as the reverse complement.
TGTCTTCCTTAAGGAATCTGTGGAGAAAATTGCTGCCGCACATCTCAAGCACTAAGCCCAGGACAGACCTGTGCTGGCAGTGCCAGAGGAACAGCTTTCAGGTCTTCAGATCTGCCAATCTGCCAGACAGTGGTTAACATCCCACAGCTGGTTGGACTGGAGGATGGTATGGTGCTGGGGGAGAGCTATGGGTTGCTATAACACCTGACTCAGTACTTCAGGCCACTGCCACAGTTCAAGAAGATACCATCACTTCAGGTGAAAATCATTTTCATTTCATTGTATGAGGTTATTCTTCTTGTCTAAACTTGGGAGGTGAATTGATGTTATGCAAGGTTGTAATGTCTTCTCAATTTTTTTGTTATTTCCTGTTTTACAGCTTCGATGATCTGGAGCCTGGTGTTGTTGTCGCCAAGGAGTGTTCAGACTCAGTCAGGACCAGATTGCAGCTGCTGCGCCACGCTGACATCCTTCCTCCCATAGATGGTCTGCCTGTACAAGCACCACCTGGACTGGACACAGCTAGACAAACGTATCTTTTTGAGAATATCAGGGAGTTTTGCAACAAAGAGGCTATGGACATCCAATGCCCTGCACCAAAGTCAAGGGCAGGACAGAAACAGTCTCTTAAAATATAAATTCCCTTGTTCATGCGTGGTTCAAATGAACCAGTTCATCACTGGGGGCGAATTCCCAGTCATCAGCACTATCTGCAGTGCCTCTATTCAAATGATCTCTCCTAACACATGTTGCTGCTACAATTTTTTTTTGTATCCTGCTACTCAGCCACTTTACCCCTGATTGTATGCATATAACTACCTCATCTATCACTGATATCGTTACTGATATTATTCTTGTACATACTGTATATTATATTATTTATATTGACACTATCTATTTTTGATTTTGCTACTATGCAAGTAACCATTTCACTGTACCGTTTACACCTTCTGTAGAGACTCATCCACTTAGCAAGATGTGGCTCGGGGTTATAGCATTTCTTTCACATGACCCATCAATTTAGACAAGTGTGTCTGGGTAAGTGTCATCTAATAYTTATAAAATATTTATATTTACCTGGAATTTTTCCTTATTGTAGGCTACTACTTTTACCACTTTTAGGTTTAGTCTTTACTACACTACTCACTGTTTAGCACATGACCTCACATGTGAATCCTTAAAGAGATGGGTGGGGCTGGCTTAAGAGGGTGTGAACAATGCTGAATGGGTTTAGACAAAGAAGAGCTCTCCAGTAGGTTTACCAAACAATTCAAGGGCCATTTTCTCAAAAGTGAGGTTACAAGTGCAGTGTATGATATACCATTTTCTAGCTCTGTGTCTCTGCTTTTATCCAATGTAAAAAAACACAATTTCAAAGTTTGCTACATCAGACCGAATCAAGGTGGTTGGTCACATTTAAGAATGTGTTATTCAATGTGTTTCGCTGGGCTWTAGCAGTAAAGGCCAAATTCAATATTTTATCAAATCTTTTTTTTAAATCTTTTTTTTATACCTAAAGAAGTCCTCCCATCCACCCTCCACCACTCCCCCTTATGTTTCGGGGGCCTATTAGCCACCAGTTACTGTCTGGGCCCCTAATTAGTGACTGACTAGATAATAAATAGTTCAACAATGCTCAGTCCTAGTTGCTGTGGTGATAAGAGTGGGCGGAGAACACTCACGACAGAGACACTACTAGAACACTTAGATGGCGTCTCGGGACCCAAAGATAATGGTATAAAGGCGTGYGTGTGTCCTCTGTGTGGGGTGTCGGCAGGTAGCCTGGCGGTTAAGGGCATTGGGCCACATMAAAAAAATGCTGGGTTGTTTGGTTGACCCAACTTCTGGGTTGTAGGCAWTGGGTCACTTAGTTGGGTTGTTTTCTATAAAAAGAACAGTGTTGGATTGTTGATGCTGGGTTATTGGTGCTGGTTTGTTGAAATATGACCCAGCGGGTCAGATCAGAAGACTGGAGGTGTAGTTTAGTAGGGGCGAGGCTTTCAGATTGTTACAATTGCCACCCATGAGAGTAAACGTAATTCCGTTCATCTGTTCTGTTGTATAGTTATCACAGGTTGAACGATGACTTTTTTCTGCCTGTGTTTTATATATACAGGGCATTTCCACACTATGAGGTTGGAATAATACTGAGAAAATTATGATAATGCCCTTTTAGTGTAAGACCTGTTTGAAAGGACCACCTGAAATTTCAGCTTGTTTGTTGGGATAGAGTTTTGGCCTACCTGGTGACATTCAAGGTGGTAAATTAGTTAATAGGCCAATTAGAAAGAGAGTTCCAAACCTCCCGGCCAATAACAGCTAGTTTTCAGTTTTCCCCTCCCCACTCAGACCTCTCAGACATCCCTAGCAAAATTATTGTTTGAGAAATTGCTCTTTGCAAAGAAGCATTTTTAAAATGATTTTTGACCATTTAAATTTTTTAAAAATCACAGTAATTTACTTAATTGTTACCCAGAAATGATTTGATATTGAGAKAAAAAAAAATAGCTGCATTGGAGCTTTAAATGAACCCATGTTTCTGTAATCTCACAATGTCCAAAAAATATTGTTTTAACGGTAACTTACTTAGCTGCCAGTTACCTGTAAGTCACATTATGTTACTATACATTCCAAATAAACTTTGGTTTAACAATCATCACTGTAAAGTTTCATTGGAATTTACAGTAACATACTGTGCTTTTTTTTACAGTAACTTACCAGCTGCAAGTAAGTTACTGTAAAAACAACAGGATTTGTTTTTACAGTACATGTTGGGTTATTCATGCAACCCAACTGACTAAGTCAAAATAACCCAGTGTGTGATCTATCCAATATTTACCCAGCGATGGGGTACCGAAGAACCCAAATTGGGTTGATTTTAACCCAGCATTTGTGAGTGTGTTTGTGTGTGTGCGTGTGTGTCTGTGTGTGAGAGAGAGAGAGAGGATGCTAGAGCAGGGAACAAGTGTGTAAAACTCATATGTGAGTGAGAGAGACATAGTTTGCTAAAGTAACGAGCTATAATCAGATCTTTAAAAAAAAAAGGTGCCGCGTAGTACAAGGGACATTGGAGTATAGAAGTGTTTCACATCAGAGCCATTTGACTWTAGGTTCCCCTTGGGAGAGTACGTTTACCTCCACGCCAACGCCTGTTAAACATTGAGTGCCATACATAGCCAAGCTTGTTTACTGTATGTTATGCAAAGTATATAAAATCACCCTTTACACATGCTACACACTGTACAATATCTGACAGCTCAAAGCCAAACAGTGAGACATCAGTGTGCATCCCAAATAGCACCCTTTTCCCCCTATCGGTCAAAAGTAGTGCACTTTATTAAAGGGAATAGACCAGTTTTCTTCAGGTTACATTGAGGAAGAGACCAAACGTTATCAAGAAAAACAACCTCCGTGCTCACCGCGCATCGCAGCAATTCAATGAAGTCTTTGCTAATTGAGACAGCCAGTATTGAGTTGCTGCCGATGATAAATTGGTTTAATGAGGTTGTTGTGTTTTCGGGTTTGTGTGTGCATTAATCACTTTCATCTGTTGCTGTGTGCAGTGGCTATAGTGACACCTCATTTGACATGGCTATTTTCGGTTGTCATGGGTGTGTGTGATTACAAAATGTTTTCACCCTGTCATGATATATTCTGGAAGGTATCTGGACTTCATAGTTAAGAGTTCATATGATCAGTTCTGTTGAAGACTGTGTAACAGCACATAACTATAGCTACACCACAGCACATGTACAACGTGGTTATGAATATGGTAGCTAATTGGTAGTGTCATCAACAGGTGCATGGAGAGGGGTGACGCTGTAGACATAATTTAATTGATGAGTCTTGAGACTTAGTGGGGGGGGGGGGGGGGGGGCTGTTTTCAGAACAATGGAATTCCACTATTTTTATCTGGTAAAATTGTAGCTCTTCTACCTATACTTATTTCAGTAATAAATGAAGGTAAAGTTAAAGGCCACTAACAGTCGAAATCATGAAATTGGATGATATGTGGATGAAACCAGATCAAAGTATGTTGACCAAAGTATGAAAAATGTTGCTTCTACATTGATAAAGTTTGATCATAAAGTTACTGGACCGCTCCCCCACGTCAAATACTTAGATTCAGGAGGCGGGATTATTAAGGGGATCGGGTGACATCACTCAAACTCTCATTTTAATACACAAATGGTAACATAATATTCTCTTACCTAAATTAAAAAACAACGGCATTGTAACGAACATCGGAGAAGGCGTGTTTGCAAAGGGGCGTGGTTTATATAGCTAGATAGCTACTCTGCTGGTGCCAAAATTTGACTGTAGTGTGTCAGCAAATATTGCAAGTTTACACTATTAATCTATGGCAAATATACTTACTGTATATGCGTCCCTTTCATCTGTGTCTGGTGTTAGCTAGTTTGCTGGCTAGCTAGGTCTTCAGCCTGCATGGAACAAAAGGGCGGGTCAGTGCTGCTGTGAACCGCATCCAAGACATGCCAAACGGGAGATGTAAAAAAAAATCGGTGATGCAAATTCAATGTTGTTTAAATTGCTTTGTGTATCACCACATTTGTTTGAGATTATGTTGATGCTAACTGCTCACTGCATCTAAGTTTCTTGACGTTTGCGTATCAAAGAGATGCCAGTCAAGGTGAGTTCATGAATATAAGCTCCCAGCCCACTCAGCCTGTCTTTTCAAACTTCCTGGTAGTTAGCCATGAGAGATTTACATTTGTCAAAAATGTTGAGCATTTCTATTCCCAAAAATGTTTATGGGTGATATTTTCAAAATGCTATTTTACATGGGAATCAGAATGACTGTTTGGCACCTTTAAGGTAACTTACTGTAAGATAAAGCGTTACCGCTTATTCATATAGTAAACTACTTTTATATGTGCCACATGCATAACGGACAGAAAACACCCACCTCTTTCTCATCTTTTTACCACTTATTTCTCTACTTCCTCAGCTCGGTATTCCCTAAACCATCTATCTATGTCTCTCTCTCTCTCTGGAATTCTCCATCTCTCCCATTCTCTCTCTAGACACAGTGCTTTTTCTTCTCCTCCTTCCGCTATCATTATTAGCTCTCCTCCTTCATTTATCCATGTGTTCTTCCTCACTAACCACCCCTCCTCTCCATCCCTCTCTCCACTAGATTTGCTCTTGTATTGCTCTTGTATGAATGTGTGTGTGACTGTGTGTCTGTGTCTGTCTCTGTCTGTGTGAGTGTGTCTGTGTGAGTGCGAACGCTGCGAGATGACTTTACAAATGTTTCCCATTTGTTACCTCGCTGTAAACCCCACTAGGAACACATCAATCCCATTACTTTGGGACAAACACCCTAATCTCACTTCTGCCCTCCCGCACTAGTGGGCAATTGAAGCAATACTTCTCCACCCGGCCTCTTCCTCTGTGGGGGTTTTCCCTCCCTCTTTCTCTTTTTTTGTCTTCACCAAGAAATTGAAGCGAAACTTCTCACCCAGAGTTTTTCCTTCTCTCTTTCTCTTATTTTTTGTACTTTTCTGTTCCTGTGAATCAATTTTTTTATGTGATGGACGAATAAGAGACACATTATTGAGACTTATAAGCGGCTGTTTCTCTTGTGCAGCTGTTCTCAAACCTCTCCTCGTGTACCCCAGACGTTTCACAATTTTGTTTTAGCCCTGAACTAGAGTAACAGTATTGCTTCCGTCCCTCTCCTCGCCCCTACCTGGGGTCGAACCAGGGACCCTCTGCACACATCAACAACAGCCACCCTCGAAGCATCGTTACCCATCGCTCCACAAAAGACGCAGCCTTTGCAGAGCAAGGAGAACAACTACTTCAAGGTCTCAGATCGAGTGACGTCACCGATTGAAACGTTATTAGCGCGCACCCCGCTAACTAGCTAGTCATTTCACATCGGTTACACTAGCTCACTTGATTCATCTCATCAAGGGCTTGATGATTATTTGACAAGTTGAATCAGGTGTGCTAGCTCTGGAATAGATCAAATACATGGAACAAATGGGGGTCCCCGAGGAGAGGTTTAAGAACCACTGCTCTAGTGGACCCGACAGACAGATATGTGTCCCAAATGGCACCCTAATCCCTGTCTAGTGCAATACATTTGAAGGGACCATGAGGCTCTGGTCAAAAGTAGTGCATTATAGTAATACGGTGCCATTTAGGACACAAGTTGAACACTATTCAATTAGCTTAATGTTTTGGAGTGTTTGCTTTTTTCTTCAAGCTAGAGGTTTTCTTTTGGGCCTTAGGATCAGACAGTTTTCATTGAAGTCCAACATGGCTTCATATTACAGTTAGATTCCCATATTATTTGCAGTAACATAACAAATAACTGGTGTATTTTAAGAAGTGTAGCTTGGTTTCACCTAKTTTTAACATTCTGTCATAAAGAGCACATTTTCAAGTTCATAAAAAACAAGTGTTCCCATCTCAAGAGGTTAAATAACCAAATTAGTAAGTGCCAAATAAAGTAACAGGGTTGACCGTAGCAGGGTTGACGATTTCATCTTAAAGGAAAATGTAGCTTTATTACAACCAAATCACTATTTTTGATGTAAATAGCATGTCATAGAAGGGTCCAGACACTTTTTAACAATTTCACTTGTTTTTGGGGCGTTTGAAAAAACATGAACAAGTACTACAAAACACCTAAATATGTCCTTTTAGAAATGGAAAAGCCTAGCAGTATAGTGATGCAGGTCTTTAGATGTTGTACACATGAAATTGTGTCATTCCGAACTTTATCTGCAACGTTATATTCCATAGTAGCTTCGTTTCACTGTTTCAGAGACGCATCAGTGACATGGCAGGATATGTTTTGAAACAATTACTGCTTCGCAGTCAGTGAATTCACAAGTCAGTGAATTCTATGTGTTACAGCAGGATGAGTCAACAGATGTGGCGGGCCTGGCATAGCTCCTGGTATATGTCCGTTACGTTTATGGGGGGTCAATTAGGAAGACATCCTCTTCTGCAAACTACTGGAAACCAGGACAACAGGAGAGGATATTTTGAAAGTACTGGACAGATTTGTGAYGTCAAATGGACTTTGGTGGTCAAGATGTGTTGGTATCTGTASTGATGGAGCAAAAGCCATGACAGGGAGACATAGTGGAGTTGTAACGCGCGTGCAAGCAGTTGCTCCCGACACCACTTGGGTACACTGCAGCATCCACCGAGAGGCTCTTGCTGCCAAGGGAATGCCTGACAGCTTGAAATACGTTTTTCACTACAGTGAAAATGGTTAACTTTGTTAAAGCAAGGCCCCTGAACTCTCGTGTATTTTCTGCATTATGCAATGATATGGGCAGCGACCATGTAACGCTTTTACAACATACAGAAGTGCGCTGGTTTTCAAAGTATTGACACGTTTTTTTAATTGAGAGACGAGCTTAAAACCTGTTATGGCTGCAGGTGGCGTATTGGAAAAACTGGAAAATATGTGCCAATTTTCAAACGGCCTCTTAATCAATTTTTGCTCTTACAATATGCATATTAATATTAATATTGGATAGAAAACAATCTCTAGTTTCTAAAACCGTTCTAATTTTTTCTCTGAGTGGTACAGAAGTCATTTGGCAGCACTTTCCCTGACCAAGAAGTAGAATGTCAGAAATCTATGCTCGCTTCAACGTTATGCCTATACATGGTCATTATACGTAAGACCCTACGTATACTCCGTTCGCCTTGCTTATTTACGTACATCATAAAGATGGCCAAGACTCACCCCTCCCCCTCTTGCGGCAGAGAGAGGTCCTGTAGAAAGGACCGCACTGTAACCGATCCTTCAGATCTTCACAGAGATCATGACACCCCCCATGCTGGCATGCACCACTTTACCAGAAACCTTCACCCTCCTGGAACGATGGTCGTTATTGAATGCCTTATTGCTTGCTGGGTGAGCATTGGTAGCTTCCCTGTTCCTTCCATTTCACAAAAAGCAGGCTGTTATGCTTGATCAAACTGTGGCCCCCTCGCTGCCTTTGTCATATCGTGTACCTTGGTCTTGGCGGAAAACGATTATGTTGGATGAAATGTGCCACAAGCTACTCCAGTATATTAAAAAGCTTCTGATGTCGGATCATATTTAACTTAGTCAAGCTGCCAGCTTTTGCGGTCTTGTTTGATTTCTTAGCTTTTACCTTTTTCCCCACTTAAGAAGCCATGTTTATTCTAAAAGCGATGAAAATAAGCGATGAATTCTATACAATTATTGTAGCGGGGAGGTGGGGCGCGGTGGGTGCGTCGGTCGTGCGGAGCCAGTAGCAATAGTTCGCGATTACGCATTAAAATTCTAGGCCTTCTTTGTCCCCCCCAGGTCAACTGCATAATCCCTGGAAAGCTTATCTCATTGGCACAAAGACCGGTGATAAAGTGCAAGTAGCCAATCCCTGTGTAATGATCCTTCATGGCACGTAAGCAGGAAAATTCATAATTGTCTGTGGCAAAGATATAGTCACTCTGTGACTCTATCTGCCATTAAGTCATTACATCCTCAATAACATTCCATAGGCCAGATTTGTCCTACCAACCTTAAGAGATAAGTTCATACCCCATGTAGGTAGTTAGCGTCAAACCACAGAATCAAATGAAGCTTACTTGTAAGATGTTTGCTGTTCTGGTGAAATGTTGATGTAAAATAAACTTTGACTCTCGGGAGCTGGTGATCAATAATGGTGGAGTCACAGGCAGACAAATAAAGACATCCTCATAATCTGTGAGTCCCGACTTTCGGTGTGTATCAAGTATCCGTTTTTATTTCTGTTTAGGCTTCACAACGAGCTAACAGGAATGAGGTAGCAACCATCTTGAAAAAAAGGTCTTATTCTTTGATGAGTTTAATGGGCGCTGTGAACATCCAATGTTAAGGTACATTACCGCCACCAAAGCTGGATGGTGGTATGAAAAAAAACATATCTGGAAAGGTAACATGACATCATACAAAATAAAACACGTCAACTATAAAATAAATAATACAACCATACTGCATTCAATCACAAGTCCACGCCAAAATACATCCCTACACAGGCTCAGGTCCTGTGATGGAGGCTACATCCCAACAGGATTTCCTGCCATGCCTCGGTGAAAAATCACGAAGAACTCCAAAAATGGTTCAGCGGCATTCACAATATTCAATTTCTTAAACTTCTCCACAGTTTGTTGGCTGATACAGGTATGACCATATGCAATAAATAATTACGAAGTCCCAACTTTAACGGAACATGTAGCATTTCACATCCCCTCGTTCATCCAAACCCCTGACCGACCAAACGAGTCTATGGGTTTCCTATTTCACATAGCTTTTAGATACTTTCCCTTTTCTTGCGACTGTAACCCACCTCATTCTCACTTTCTTGTATTATTACTTCACTCGATCACTAGCAGTTCAAACAAAAACCGCAGTTCTGCCTCTTCCTCAAACAAACCTCAGTTGCTGCCATCTTCCGTCAATGAATGTCTAGCACTCCTTTCTCCGTCAGTTCTTGAATAAGTCATCGGCCTCTGAGTTGGCTAATTGAGATTGCCAGTTAAAGTATTTTACGAGTCTTGAATCTAAGGTGATATCGTTTTATACCTCCTAGAGGTCAATCAAACGATACATAGAATAAAATTCAAACATTCCCATATATCCCTCCTAGTTTAAATAGGAGATGCACAGTGTCTGTCCACCGGGCATCGCCAATGGTCGCGCCTCGCATTCTGGTGACAGTTGGCAGAGCTAGAGCGGTGTTTTCAGACCAGTAACACCCCAAAATTGTCAATCACGAAAAATTCTGCAGGTTCCGAATGAATCCCTACCGCTACAACCATTAGTTGACGACTCCGGATGGAAAAGGGAGAACTCTGTCACGAAGAAATTGTGGTTTTTCTGTTTTGATGCCCACAAGTGTACGGGGAATGTGTCGAGAAGTATCGGTACTGGTTTCTTTTAGCTTCTTGGTTTGTAATACCTTGGTCCAGTCAATACTGTAGGCGCACAATCACTTCCAAACCCTTTTTCTCTATTTATTTTTTTGACTTGTCTTTTATTGCCATTGTGGTGACTTGTTCTTCAGGGAAACTAGGCAATGATGTCCGCAAGTCACAGACTTCACAGTGCTAGGAGTTCGTAGAATGTTTTGATCTGAATTATTTTTTTTTCTTCCAAATTGGTTTATCTGGGCAGATAGTAGTTCTGAATAATTGAAGCTTTATTGGTGCTATTAATAACAAACTGTATCCGCCTCGAGAATCGCAAAGATTAAAGTTGTTACATTACGAGTCGAGTTGGGCTATTTAAGCTACTGAAAAATGTCAGAGACCCTTTCCACGGCATTAGGCATGATTGGCTGAAGAATTGAATGAGTGGCTCTGTACTTGAGTAGAGAGATTTGACTATCTGCCTGTGCATCTTCTGTCTTATAAAATTGGAGCTGCTTATATTAGTATGCTAATTCCCTTCCTACTCGCAGTTTTTTATGCCGAAATATGTATTGAGGTATTAAGGTTAGCCATTGGAGAGCTGCAAAATGTGTGCACTTGGCTGCCCATAACATATTGCTGTCCTGATGCATCAGGCGAGCACCACAACGGTCAGTGGGAAAAAGTGGAAGGGAACGCACTCTTCTGGGGACATATTGTCATGAGATCTCAAATGAATCAGAAGATTGAGGAAAGTCCCTCGGTATTAGGCTTGGCAATAACTAATTAATTGAAGAAGACATCAACCTTCGATGGAGGGGAATGATTGGGAGAGAATTACGGCGCATCATACAGTGTTGTTGTACGGAGAAGTTGAATGACTGAGATTTTGAATCAAGTGGAATGTCTGGTAGGATAACAGAAGTATGAAGAAGATATAGATAGAATTCTTGGCCATGTGGATTTGCAATATGCAGAGGAGTCGATAAAGAGAACATCAGAAGGCTGGTTGTATAAAACACCAGGGTGCCGGATTACAACTGATTAAAAAGTCTAGACTAGCAAACCATGGGGCATCCGTACGACGGAGAGGAGAATCGATCTGATTTAATGAATTGGCACATGACTGTGTGAACCAAGAATGACTTTGACCATTACGGAGCCATAGGCTAAGGCTGTACATGCCAAAACGGAAGGAACACAGCGGAACGTCTTATAATAATGAAATGGGGTTGCAGGCTGCCGTAAACCCTTTATCCACGTCATAATAACTGTGTAACGTTTAGCCTAAGAGTCTAGTTTACTGATTTGATATTTGGTACGTTTCTAATATTTGTCAGAATAGTTGTTTTCATTGCAAGTTAAAGAACTTACTGTATTCAGCTAGCAGCGACGTTAGATGGCTGTCTATGCTCAGCTAACATATACGTGTATGATCTGTGTAGTAATGTTAATCGTGAGACTTGCCATTTGCTTGCATAGTCTATAGCGCTAACGTTAGACGGTTAGCTAACTAGCTGAAGCATTGAAACCTATTTGACAAACATGCTTAGCTCATGACAATTCCGTGTGTATTGCTGAGGGACTCGTCCTATGGATAGAAGATTATGGTTCTATGTTTTTGCTTACGAATCTATAAACGGAACTACGCTACGCAGCATGTATTATCATAGACCCTTCACGGTGTTGCTAGGTGGTCGTGCGAGACTGATTACGGCTATCTATTATTGTATATCATAGATGCCGGAATCATCATTTATAATCTGGATTGTCTTTCAGTACTCTAGTAGAATCATGTCTGACTCTCCTGTCCACTACTACAGGGAGAATGGCTAAATGCTCGCACGACTCCCTAAAAAGACAGCTGGCCGCCTAGACAAGACACTAGTGTTACACATGGAAGAAAGGAGCTTGCAGGAGTGATGTGAACTTCATCTCAACAACTGTAGCAGAGGATAGTAGCAACTAGTGTTATCCAGGACGCCAGTCCACCAGACAGTCAAATATTATTCTGGTGGGTAAAAGCTTTGGCTGCCATCCATACAGAACCTAAAAGCAGCTGTAGACGTCTTTACAAGAGAATCAAACACAACACTTGGTATGTAACCATAACAACACGTTTGATTTACTTCATTTACTACCAAACCATTGGTCACAGCTTTTATTGATCTCACATTTTATCTTGCTGTAGTTCTTCCAGTGGTACGTGTGATCGTTGAGCTGTCACTTCCTTAAGAGATCTTGGGAAGAAATTTGCGTGCCGCACATCTGCGACGACTAAGCGCAGGTTCACAGACCTAGTGCTGCAGTTGCCAGAAGGAACAGCTTTCAGCGTCTTCAGATCTGCAATCTGGCCACGACTAGTGGTTTGTTAATGCCCATCAGTCTGGTTGGACTGCGAGGAATGGTATGGTGCTGGGGGAGAGGCTTACCGGTTGCTAAACACCGCTGATCTCAGTACCTTCAGGCCACTGGTCACACAGTTCCACGAAGTATACCATCACCTTCAGGGAAAATGCATTTTCTGATTTCATTGTATGCAGGTTATTCTTCTTGTCTAAACTGGAGGTGACATTGATGTTATTGCAGGTTTGTTAATGTTTCCTCACTTTTTTGTTATTTCCTGGTTGTTTACAGCTTCGATACTGAATCTGGATGCCTGGCTGTTGGTTGTCGCCATAAGAGCTGTTCAACTCAGTCAGGTGCGACGCAGAGTTGCAGCTGCTTAGAGCCAGGCCACGCTGGACATCACTTTCCATACCGAGCTGTGCCATGTACCAGCACCACCTGACTGGACTATCAGCTAGACAGAACGTATGTTGTTTTGAGAATATCAGGAGTTTATTCACCAAAGACGGCTAGTGATCCGATGAGCGTCCTGTCACGCAAAGGTCAAGGGCAGGACATGAAACAGTCTCTAAAATATAATTTCCCCATGTTCTGCACGTGTTCGCAAATGAACCAGTATCCTCACTGGGGCGCGAATTCCCAGAATCATCTCAGCAGGCTATCCTGGCCAGTGAACCTCTATTCAAAATGACTCTTCCTAACAGACATGTTGCTCCTTCGTCTACAATTTTTTTGTTTGTATCTCCATGCTACTCGACCACGTTCTAGCTTCGCCTGATTGTATGCATAATACTTACGTCGAGTTAGTCACGTGATATCTCGTTACTTTGATATTAAGTTCTTTGGTACATAACTTCGTATATTTTAATTGATTTATTTGGACACTACGTCATATTTGCTTTTGCTACTGATGCAAGTAAACATTTCACTAGTGCACCGTTTCACTTCTGTAGAGACTCATCCATTAGCAAAGGATGGTGGGGGTTATATACGCATTCTTTTCACATTTGAGACATTCAATTTAGAACGAGCTAATGTCTGGGTAAGATGTCATCTAATACTTTTATAAAATATTTATATTACTGGTAATTCTTTTCCTGAGTGTGGATACTGAACTTCGTACCACTTCTAGAGTTTAGGTCCTTTATAATGCACTACTAATCTCGTTTAGTCCACGATGTAACTCCTCGACATGTGAATGGTTAAAGAGATGGGTGGGAGGCTTAAGAGGGGGTTGAACCAATCGCTTGAATGTTGGTTTAGAGCAAGGAAAAGAGCTCTCCCAGTAGGTCTTAGCCTAGAAAGCGAATTCAAGGGCCTTTCTCGCTCAAATAGTGAGGGTCTACGAAAGTGCAGGTGTTATGATAGACCATTTTCTAGCTCTTGTCTCTGGCTACTTTACTCCAATGTAAAAAAACACAATTTCAAAGTTTGTCATACTATCAGAGCCGAATCAAGGTGTGGTCACATTTAAAGAATGTGTTATTCAATGTGTCGCTGGCTTTAGCAGTAAAGGCCAAATTCAATATTTATCAAATCTTTTTTAAATCTCTTTTTTTATATCGTAAAGAAGTCCTCCCATCCACCGCCTCCACCACCACCCCCTTTAATGTTCTGGGGCCATTAAGCACCATTCTGTCTGGGCCCCTATAGTGAGCTGACTAATAATAAAAGAAGTCATTAGACATAGTGCCTCCAGTCCTAGTTGCTGCTGTGGCTGATAAGACGCGCGGAGAACACTACACCCAAGACAAGACAGACTACTACTAGAACCACTTAGAGTGGGCGTCAGTCGGGCGTCAAGGCATGGATGGTATGCCAAAGGCGTTGTGGTGTCCCTCTTGGTGTCGGGTTAGTCGCAGGTCCTGCGGTTAAGCGGCATTGGGCCACATCAAAAAAATGCTGGGGTTTGATTTATGGTTGACCCAACTTGTGGGTGTAGGCATTGGGTCACTTAGTGGGTTGTGGTTTCTATTAAAAGGAACAGTGTTGGTTGTTGATCTAGTGGTTATTGGTGTGGTTTTGTTGAAATACTGACCCAGCGGTCGTAGATCAGGCAAGACTTGGAGGTGTAGTTTAGTATGGGCGAGGCTTCAGGATTGTTACAAGCATGCAGCCGCAGAGTTAGATTTAAAAGCGGAGAATAACGATATCCCGTCATAGCAGAAAAAAGTTTTCTTGCTTTCTTTCGGGTATAGTTATCACAGGTGATACGATGACTTGTTTCTGCCTGGGTTTACATATACAGGGCATTCATCACCTATGCTAGGATCGGAAAATATACATCGAGAAAATTCATTTGATATGCCGTTTTAGTGTAACGACCTGTTTTTTGAAAGGAACCACCTGAAATTTCAGCTTGTTTGTTGGGATACGACGTTTGGCCTACCTAGTGACATTCAAGGCCAATGGCTCAATCATGAAAGAGAGTTCCAAACTCCCGGCAATTAACAGCTAGCTTTCAGTGTTCCCTCCCTACTTCAGACCTCTGTACAGTCCCTAAGCAAAATTCTTTTTTGGAAATAGTGCTCTCTTGAAACGAAGCATTTTTACAATATGTTTTTTGACCATTGTGTTAAACTTTTTAAAAAATCACATGTAAATTTACTAATTGTTGTACCCAGAAATGATTTATTGATGCGAGAAAAAACAGAATTAGCTGCATGAGCCTCTTAAATGAACCATGTTTCTGTGTAATCTCACAATTCAAAATATATTGTTAACTTAACGGGTAACGATTACCTTAGCTCGCCAAGATTACTGTTAAGTCAACATATGTTACTATAGCATCCAAAATAAACTTTGGTTATAGACCAAAAATCCACAACTGGAAAGTTTCAATTGTGAATTTACAGTAACCAGTATGTGCTTTTTATTAACAGTATTACTTACCAGCTGCAAGTTAAGTTACTGTAAAAACAACGAGGATTTGATTTTACAGATGTAGCGAATGTTGGGTTATTCGCAGACCCCACTGTACTAAGTCAAACAAACCCAGGTGTGTGATCTAGTCCAATAATTAACCCAGCGATGGGGTACCGAAGAACCACAAATTGGGTTGATTTTTAACCCAGCATTTAGTGAGTGTGTTTGTGTAGATGCGTGTGTGTCTGTGTGCGAGAGAGAGAGAGAGGATGCTTAGAGCAGAACAAGTGGTGTAAAAAACTCATATGTGTTGGTGAGAGAGACATAGTTTGCTAAAGTAACGAGGCACTATACATCAGATTTTAAACAAAAAAAGGTCGCGTAGTACAGAGGGACATTGGAGTATAGACAGTGTGTTCACATCAGAGCCATTTTTGACTTTAGGTTCCCCTTGGGAGAGTACGTTTAACCTCCACCCAACGCCTGTTAAACATTGAGTGCCATACTTAGCCAAGCTTGTTTACTGTATGTTATGCAAAGTATATAAAATCACCCTTTTACACATGCTACAACACTGTACAATATCTGACAGCTCAAAGCCAAACAGTGAGACATCAGTGTTGCATCCCAAATAGCACCCTTTTCCCCCTATCGGGTCAAAAGTAGTGCACTTATTAAAGGGAATAGACGCCAGTTTTCTTCAGGTTACATTGAGGAAGAGACCAAACGTTATACAAGAAACGACCAGACCTCCGTGCTCACCCGCGCATCGCAGCATTCAATGAAGTCTTTGCTAATTGAGACAGCCAGTATTGAGTTGCTGCCGATGATAAATTGGTTTATATGATGTTGATTGTGATTTCGGTTTGTGTGTGCATTAATCACTTTCATCTGTTGCTGTGTGCAGTGGCTATAGTGACACCTCATTTGACATGGCTTTTTCGGTTGTCATGGGTGTGTGTGATTACAAAATGTTTTCACAACCTGTCAGATATACTTCTGGAAGGTATCTGGACTCATAGTTAAGAGTTCATATGATCAGTTCTGTTGAAGACTGTGTAACAGCACATATACTATAGCTACACACAGCACATGTACAACGTGGTTAGGATATGGTAGCTAATTGGTAGTGTCAGGCACCAACAGTGCATGAGGGGTGACGCTGTAGACATAATTTAATTGATGAGTCTTGGAGACTTAGTGGGGGGGGGGGGGGGGGGGCTGTTTTCAGAACAATGGAATTCCAACTATTGTTTATCTGGTAATAATTGTAGGCTCTTCTACCTATACTTATTTCAGTAATAAAATGAAGGTAAAGTTAAAGGCCACTAACAGTCGAAATCATGAAATTGGATGATATGGGATGAAACGCAGATCAAAGTAATGTGAGCCAAAGTTGAAAAATGTTGCTTCTACATTGATAAAGTTTGATCATAAAGTTACTGGACCGCTCCCCCACGTCAAATACTTAGATTCAGGAGGCGGGATTATTAAGGGGATCGGGTAGCATCACTCAAACTCTCATTTTATACACCAAATGGTAACATAGATATCTCTTACCTAAATTAAAAAACAACGGCATTGTAACTGAAATCGGAGAAGGCGTTGTTGCCAAGGGGCGTGGTTATATATAGCTACGACTAGCTACTCTGCTGTGCCAAAATTTGACTGTAGTGTGTCAGCAAATATTGCAAGTTTAGCACTATTAATCTATGGCAAATATACTTACTGTATATGCGGTCCCTTTCATCTGTGTCTGGTGTTAGCTAGTTTGCTGGCTAGCTAGGTCTTCAGTCCTGCATGGGACAAAAGGCGGGGTCAGTGCTGCTGCTGAACCGCATCCAAGACATGCCAAATACGGGAGATGTAAAAAAAAATCGGTGATGCAAATTCAATGTGTTAAATTGCTTTGTGTATCACCACATTTGTTGTGAGATTTATGTTGATGCTACTGCTCACTGCATTCTAAGTTTCTTGAGTTGCGTATCAGAGATGCCGACGTCAAGGTGAGTTCATGAATATAAGCTCCCAGCCCACTCAGCGCTGTCTTTTCAAACTTCCTGGTAGTTAGCCATGGAGAGTTACATTTGTCAAAAATGTGAGCATTTTCTATTCCCAAAAGATGTTTATGGGTGATATTTTCAAATGTATTTTACATGGGAATCAGAATGAACTGTTTGCACCTTTAGGTAACTACTGTAAGATAAAGCGGTTACCGCTTATTCATATAGTAAACTACTTTATATGTGCCACATGCATAACGGACAGAAAACACCCACCTCTTTCTCATCTTTTTTACACACTTATTTCTCTCTTCCTCAGCTCGGTATTCCCTAACAACCATCTATCTATGTCTCTCTCTCTCTCTGGAAATTCTCCATCTCTCCCATTTCTCTCTCTACTACAGTTGCTGTTTTTCTTCTCCTCCTCTCGCTATCATTTATAGCTCTCCTCCTTCATTTATCCATGTGTTGCTTCCTCTAACCACCCTTCCTTGTTCCATGCCTCTCGTCGACTAGATTATGCTCTTGTATTGGCTCTTGTATGATTGTGTGTGTGGACTGTAAGGACAACAAAGTCAAGGTATTGGAGTGGCCATCACAAAGCCCTGACCTCAATCCTATAGAACATTTGTGAACAGAACTGAAAAAGCCTGTGCGAGCAAGGAGGCCAACAAACCTGACTCAGTTACATCAATCTGTCAAGAGGAATGGGCCAAAATTCAGCCAACTTATTGTGGGAAGCTTGTGGTAGGCTACCCGAGACATTTTACCCAAGTTAAACAATTKAAAGGCAATGCTACCAAATACTAATTGAGTGTATGTAAACTTCTGACCCACTGGGAGTGTGATGAAAGAAATGAAAGCTGAAATAAATCATTCTCTCTACTATTATTCTGACATTTCACATTCTTAAAATAATGTGGTGATCCTAACTGACCTAAAACTGGGAATATTTACTCGGATTAAATGTCAGGAATTGTGAAAAACTGAGTTTAAATGTAGTATTTGGCTAAGATGTATGTAAACTTCCGACTTCAACTGTACCTCYCTGATTGTATATTTATTTCTATAATTKAAAACAGCATGGCCACAAACAAAGCAATGCATATAAAATATCAAAACAGGTACAGATTAACTAGAATATAATATTAAATTCTTCTAAAATTCTTAATCTCTCATGCTTCAGAGGATGTGCTTTGATTGTGTTGCCCATGTGCTTTTTGTGTGGCATTCTAGCTTGAATATTCACAAAWATAGTAAGTGAACTGCTACTGTGTTTTACTTGGTAGTGTTACATTTTTTTTCCCACAACGCTAAGTAAATTACTGTAATCTAATGGATTCTGTTTATACAGTACATAACTGTTGATTATATAATCATTTACTGTGACAGTTAAGGGATTTTCTTACAGTGGAGCTAACCCAATATTCACAACAATATCCAAGCAACTAACTGCCATTAGGTTACTGTGAAATGCATAATAAACTCAACAGTGCAGCTCTTTATTGTCACATGCTTTTGCAAAGATGGCAGAACTGACAGTATTAAAAGTGGTGATAAACCTTTGATCAACATAACCATCAGCCACTTGAACTGGTACAACACTTCCACTGACTGTTGGCACAAATACACAAAATTCTGTAATAATTGTTGTTTACTGTTCTTTCACTGCAAGCAGTAGCCTGTAGTGTACTGTAAAATTACATGAACTTTTTAACAGTGTAACATTTCATGGTATAAAGGAAAACATGGTGAAGAGCGAAAGAACAGAATGGTTGTACAGCCACACAAAAACAAGGTTATTGAGCGGTTCTTTGTCAGKGGTGAGGGTGATATGTCTAACAATTTTTTTTTTTGCATATCATTAAGGGTTCTTTACTGCTGTGATGGTTTAAAAAGTTTTACCGTACACTACAGGCTACTGGTTGCATTGAAAGCACGGTAAGCAACAAGTTCCAGATTTTTTGTATTTGTGCCAATGGTCATTGGAAGTGTACCAGTGGTTATGGTTATGGGAAAMACTTTATTTGGATAATCCATCTGTAGATGCTCTACAGACTATCAGTAACATTTACCAGCCCTAACCCTTATTCTAACTGTAACTTTAGCAAGCAGTTGCTATCCGGACTATCCAAATAAAGTGTGTTCTGTTAWGTTGCAAAGGTTGAGCACCTTTCATCACATTTCACAGTAACTTAATAGCAGTTAGTTGCCTGGAAGTTGCTATGAATATTGCATTACCTAACTGGCACCCAAGTGTTTGTAAGTCTTTGTAAATATCACAGCTCCTCATCTCGGGAAGGGCCACACATTGTATGTGGTACAGCAGTCCCACACTCTTCCAGCATCTGCTCTCCAACAGCACAGKGGCCCGGGGCACAGTCAGGGCACAAAATTCCATGTTGAACTGCATCTTCGACGATTAATGTCCCTTTGGAGTTGCCCTTTTTCTCCTCCCAGACACGACCCTGTCTTTTTTTCCTCCTTTGTCTGCTCTTGAGTGTTTTGTTTCACTCTTCCYGGCATTGCCTTCTGTATTTCCAATGTGTTGAGCTGCTATCGATCTCTGACAGGCGTTCTGGTGTTTTTTGCCCTCTCTATGTTCTCTGCATACTGTATTTAAGGTCGTTCTACAGTTGTTCCATAAAGGACAGTTCTGAAATKAGAAAATCTTGACTTTTTAATTGTTTTGGTGGCTTATGACTTGATGGCGGTCACAATGCCTGCCATGGAATTAATTTGCAATACATGCAGCTATTCAAGTACTATGTAACAAATGTTAATATGTTATTACTAGTTTTACTACAAAGTTATGAGCAACTTAATGTAAAGTATTTCCGACTAATGCTGTATGGGGTGCATAGGTATCAAGACCAAATGGACATGCATCTTTTCAAAATGAATAATGTCTGTTTAAGGGAGTGAGTGTGATGCCCACATTCTTTCCATCTGTCTCTGGATCAACAGAAATGAGAGGTAAAGGGAACATTTAATAGAGCTTGCATTACAAATCAACACAGATGTATGCAACAGGTCAACTGTATCTTTTTAACCCTTTCAAATACCACATGTTGCTATTTAGTTATCAAATGATACAGTGAGTGCACTGCTATAATCTTACTCTTAAAAAATGATATTAATTTAGCTCATATCTTATTAGTGAAGAGTATTTTGAATCTGCTGTAGATTACTTGTTTGGTGCACTTTGTCAGTGTCTAGTTGTTTGGGGACTCCAAGAGAGGGATGCTTGTAATGGAGTCTTTAATGAATGTGGTTGAAGACAGACACAGCTAAAGATATAATCTACATTTAATGTCTACACAGCTCTGGGTTTACAGTACAACCTGTCCGGAAGGCAGATGTGTGTGTGTGTGTGTGTGTGTGTGTGTGTGTGTGTGTGTGTGTGTGTGAGCATGCGTATGGAATGCGTGCATGGATCTGTGATTCTTCATTGTCTCCACTCCCACTCTTCCTGAGTTACCCCTGCTCTCTCTAACAACAATGTAGAAAATTCCATGAATACATATTTAAAAAATGACAAACTCACACCTTCGCCAYTCTTCTCCCCCTCCTCTTYCCTCAGCTCCCCCTGCTCTACGGCTTTCTGTCAACGAATCCTTGGTGGTAGACCCCGGGAAGGACGTGACCCTGTCATGCGAGGTGACCGCCGGATTGCCTAAACCCACCGTCACCTGGTCGCGCTACCTGAACCCGTTGCCGAGAAACTCGTTGGTAAGAGACGGGACTCTGGAGTTGCGCTCGGTGACGCCCGCCGACTCAGGCTTCTACAACTGCACTGCAGTCAACAATGTGGGGAACCCGGCCAAGAGGAACGTCAACCTCCTCGTCCGAAGTCAGTGTGTGTTTATGTTTGACCGTTTGGGCATGTCTAGAGGGTTTGAATTTGCACTGATATACAGTAGTGTGTGTGTGTGTTTGACTGTTTGCAGTGATATACAGTCGGATCTGAAATTATTGGCACCCTTGATAAAGTTGATCAAAAAAGACAATACAAAAAAATAACACAAACTGAGCTACAGTATATTATTGTGTGCTAAGATAATGGGGAAATTATATTATTTTATACTAATACAATTGCTCAAAGAAAGAGATTTTGTTTAACAAGTAGTGTTTTTTTCTCAAAAAGAAAGGGGTCAAAATGATTGGCACCTCTGTTTTCAATACCATTCAATACCTCACCTTGCGAGGATAATGGCACTGAGCCTTTTTCTAAAAACCCTTCCTCCATACAGAATCTTGGCAGATCCTTGATATCCTTAGACTGCCCTCTTCAATTCAAAGCAGAGGTTTTCAATGGGGTTCAAAAATCTTATATGGCCATTGCAAAATTTAGATTTTGTGGTCAACTATCCATTTCTTTGTGGATCTTGTGTGTGCTTGGGGTTATTGTCTTGCTGAAAGATCCACTTGCGGCGAAGTTTTTGGCTAAAATGTCCTTGCAATGGATAAAGTTCAGTGTGCCATTGACCTTAAGTGCCCCAGGACCAGTGGAAGCAAAATAGGCCCATAACATCAAAGATCCACCACCATCTTGAGTCCAAAAGCCGTGTGGGTCTTCCAGCATGACAACAACCCCAAACACACATAAAAGAGTGGCCAGTGAAGAGTCCAGATGTTGTATGTTTTTATTCAAGAGCACATAAAGAGCATGTACAGCACAACGCTCCAGTGAGATTCATATGTTAAGAGTACATTTTCCCTGTATAGAACAAAGAGTCTGAATACGAATACAATATGGGTGAAGCCACATCAGAGAAAAAAAATAACAAAAATCCAGAAATGACTCAATTAAACCAGCACAATGTCAGGAACTCTGACCAGACATCTTCTTACCTATGCTGTCTTTGTCGCAAGATTGATGTCATTCTCTCCATGTCAGCAAGTTCCCCGTATAAACCTAACCACATTTCAGTCTAGTACACACTTAACTGTACTGGGAAAATGGGGATCCGATGACTGGCTTTCAGTTGGTGGTGGGGAGGTGGAAGGTCGTTGGAAGACTTGTTGCGAAACAGTAAGTGGGCGACACAAGGTTTGAGTTAACGTATAAATACTCCACGAGCTTCATGCCCATTGGTTGAAAGAAAGGAAAGGGATTTTTGCATGAGTGAGCCCATAGGTTAATCATTAATCATGGTGGAATTGCCTTCGTGTACCACGCTCATAGGCCAAATTTAATAGGTGAATGACATTCCACACGCTTGCTTATAGTAAAGGAGAGAGGTGACACTAAGCTGAAGAGGTACCATTATGACACGACCCTATAAATATCTACTATGCTGATGAGGTAACATTACAAATACTACCCTATACATATCCGCTATGCTGATGAGGCATCATTATAACCACTACCATATATATACCTGCTATGCTGATGAGTGAGATAGGAAGCGATGTGAATAACTCTACCTACATATATATATATTACCTCAATTACCTCGACACCGGTGCCTCCGCACATTGACATTGACTCTGTACCGGTACCCCCTGTATAGTCGTGGCCAAAAGTTTTGAGAATGACACAAATATTAATTTCCACAAAGTTTGCTGCTTCAGTGTCTTTAGATATTTTTGTCAGATGTTACTATGGAATACTGAAGTATAATTACTATGGAATACTGAAGTATAGTATTTGTTCCCCGAGCCACTTAGTTATCACTTTTGCCTTATGGAAAGGTGCTCCATCATGCTGGAAAAGGCATTGTTCGTCACCAAACTGTTCCTGTATGGTTGGGAGAAGTTGCTCTCGGAGGATGTGTTGGTAACATTCTTTATTCATGGCTGTGTTCTAAGGCAAAATTGTGAGTGAGCCCACCCCCTTGGCTGAGAAGCAACCCCACACATGAATGGTCTCAGGATGCTTTGCTGTTGGCATGACACAGGACTGGATGGTAGCGCTCACCTTGTCTTCTCCGGACAAGCTTTTTTCCGGATGCCCCAAACAATCGGAAAAGGGATTCATCAGAGAAAATGACTTTACCCCAGTCCTCAGCAGTCCAATCCCTGTACTTTTTGCAGAATATCAGTCTGCCCTGATGTTTTTCCTGGAGAGAAGTGGCTTCTTTGCTGTCCTTCTTGACACCGGGCCATCCTCCAAAATCTTCGCCTCACTGTGCGTGCAGATGCACTCACACCTGCCTGCGCCATTCCTGAGCAAGCTCTGTACTGGTGGTGCCCCGATCCAGCAGCTGAATCAACTTTAGGAGATGATTCTGGCTCTTGCTGTACTTTCTTGGAGGCACAGAAACCTTCTTCACAACAATTGAACCGCTCTCCTTGAAGTTCTTGATGATCCGATAAATGGTTGATTTAGGTGCAATCTTACTGGCAGCAATATGCTTGCCTGTGAAGCCCTTTTTGTGCAAAGCAATGATGACGGCACGTGTTTCCTTGCAGGTAACCATGATTGACAGAGGAAGAACAATGATTCCAAGCACCACCCTCCTTTTGAAGCTTCCAGTCTGTTATTCAAACTCAATCAGCATGACAGAGTGATCTCCAGCCTTGTCCTCGTCAACCCTCACACCTGTGTTAACGAGAGAACACTGACATGATATCAGCTGGTCCTTTTGTGGCAGGGCTGAAATGCAGTGGAAATGTTTTTGGGGGATTCAGTTCATTTGCATGGCAAAGAGGGACTTTGCAATTAATTGCAATTCATCTGATCACTGTTCATAACATTCTGGAGTATATGCAAATTGCCATCATACAAACTGCGGCAGCAGACTTTGTGAAAAATTAATATTTGTGCCATTCTCAAAACTTTTGGCCACGACTGTATATAGCCCCGCTATTGTTATTTACTGCTGCTCTTTAATTATTTGTTATTCTTATCTTTTACTTTTTTAGGGATTTTCTTAAAACTGCATTGTTGGTTAAGGGCTTGTAAGTAAGCATTTCACTGTAAGGTCTACACCTGTTGTAATTGGCACATGTGACAAATACAATTTAAATTTGATTTGATTTGAATTATACGAGTTTACTTGATGAATGAAAAGTGACGATCCATTCAGACCACTATTTATCTGGTCAATATGTCAGTGTATTATGTCTGTTTGTAACAGTGTGTTATATGTGAAAATGTATAAATTGTATTTCATGTTTAAGGACTCTTGGAAGATTAGTCCAAATGACAACTAAAAGAGATCCAAATCAAATCAGACCAGCCTTACTGATTGAACTTTCGTAAACTACATTTCTTTTGAGGATGCATGTTCATTTTTCCAGATGATCTTTTAGCCGAAGCAAAKAAATGTGTATCAGTTTAAGTGGATAGGAGTGGAGTGTATGCACAGGAACAATACCTAGAAGGAGATGAAATGTGTCTGGGTGAATATTAATGCATGTGATATCCTGTATAACATGCAGAATTTCTAAACTAATTACTGGATTTTGCCTAAATACTGTATATGTGTTAAAGTACCTATTTATCCACACTTCGTCCAACACATAGCAGATATTTCTTTGTTCATTTTATTAAGTTTATCAGGACTAAAAAAAATATTTTGTACWTTGAATTGGAACGCCCTTGTTTGGTTATGTAGTGGCTTTATATAGTGTTTTCCATACATTCCCCCAACTCTCCTCTGATATCTGCACATGCAATTCAACTTACCATAAATTCCTACGATTCTCGGGCTCTTTAACAATTCCGCTATTTTGTGTTATTTTTTGAGCTGATCTTAACTTTTCTTCTATTGTTTCATATGACCGAAAATAGCTTCTGGACATTAAAACAGCTATCACTAACCTCAATTTGGATGAAGATGTCTATTTCAATGAACTGGCRGCGCAGGACATACTGCTCACCCCGGACCAGGCCCTAATCCCTGACACTCGGGAAGAGAAAGAGACGGCAATGTAGAGGCCGACGTGCGGGTACCCTGATTAAACTAGGTACCCTGATTAAACTACGGCGGCGATTAAATAAAACGCCTCTACCATCTGTTCTATTGGCGAATGTACAATCACTGGAGAACAAACTGGATAAGCTTCGTTCGAGACTATCCTATCAACGGGACCTGAAGAACTGGAATACCCTATGTTTCTTTGAAAATTGGCTGAACAAGGACATGGTTAATATTCWAGCTGTTTTTTTATATGCATCGGCWGGACAGAACGGCAGTGTCGGGTACAGTGCCTTGCAAAAGTATTCATCCACCTTGGCGTTTTTCCTATTTTGTTGCATTACAACCTGTAACTTAAATWGATTTTTATTTGGATTTCATGTAATGGACATACACAAAATAGTCCAAATTGGTGAAGTGAAATGAAAAAAATTACTTGATAATACATGGAAAAGTGGGGGGTGCATATGTATTCACCCCCTTTGCTATGAAGCCCCTAAATAAGATCTGGTGCAACCAATTACCTTCAGAAGTCACATAATTAGTTAAATAAAGTCCACCTGTGTGCATTCTAAGTGTCACATGATCTGTCACATGATCTCAGTATATATACACCTGTTCTGAAAGGCCCCAGAGTCTGCAACACCACAAAGCAAGGGGCACCATGAAGACCAAGGAGCTCTCCAAACAGGTCAGGGACAAAGTTGTGGAGAAGTACATATCAGGGTTGAGTTATAAAAAAATATCTGAAACTTTGAACATCCCACGGAGCACCATTAAATCCATTATTAAACAATTTAAAGACTATGACACCACAACAAACCTGCCAAGAGAGCCAAAACTCACGGACCAGGCAAGGAGGGTATTAATCAGAGAGGCAAAAAAAAGACCAAAGATAACCCTGAAGGAGCTGCAAAGCTCCACAGCGGAGATTGGAGTATCTGTCCATAGGACCACTTTAAGCCGCACACTCCACAGAGCTTCCGTAAAGGAAGAGTGGCCAGAAAAAAGTAATTTCTTAAAGAAAAAAATAAGCAAACASGTTTGTTGTTTGCCAAAAGGAATGAGGGAGACTCCCCAAACATATGGAAGAAGGTACTCTGGTCAGATGAGACTAAAATTGAGCTTTTTGGCCATCAAGGAAAACGCTATGTCTGGCGCAAACCCAACACCTCTCATCACCCCGAGAACCCCATCGGGAACTGGCGGGAACTGGAACACGCTGTCGTACATGTCGATCCAGAGCATCCCAACCATGCTCAATGGGTGACATGTCTCGTGAGTACGCAGGCCATGGAAGAACTTGGACATTTTCAGCTTCCAGAAATTGTTTACAGATCCTTGCGACATGGGTCTGTGCATGATCATGCTGAAACATGAGGCGATGGCAGCAGATGAATGGCACGACAATGGGCCCCAGGATCTCATTACGGTATCTCTGTGCATTCAAATTGCCATTGATAAAATGCAATTGTGTTCTCTATGTTCTGAACAGAGTGCCCCGTGGTGGTGGGGTTATGGTGTGGGCAGGTATAAGCTACAGGAAATTACATCAACAAACCGCTAGCCCACACGACTCCGTACACGCCTGCCATCTGCCCTGCACAGTTGAAACCGGGATTCATCCGTGAAGAGCACACTTCTCCAGCATGCCAGTGGCCATCGRAGGTGAGCGCTTGCCTACTGAAGTCTGTTACGATGCTCAACTGCAGACAGGTCAAGACCCTGGT
Source organism: Salvelinus sp. IW2-2015 (assembly GCF_002910315.2). Classification (NCBI taxonomy): domain Eukaryota; kingdom Metazoa; phylum Chordata; class Actinopteri; order Salmoniformes; family Salmonidae; genus Salvelinus; species Salvelinus sp. IW2-2015. The sequence continues at coordinate 1,610,140 of NW_019957535.1, read as the reverse complement.
GAGGACGACGAGCACGCAGATGAGCTTCCCTGTGACGGTTTCTGACAGTTTGTTGCAGAAATTCTTTGGTTGTGCAAACCCACAGTTTCAGCAGCTGTCTGGGTGGCTGGTCTCAGATAATCCCACAGGTCAATTCTCTGGCAACATATCTGGTGGACATTCTTGCAGTCAGCATGCCAATTTCCCTTAACTTGAGAAATCTGTGGCATTGTGTTGTATGACAAAACTGCACATTTTAGAGTGACCTATTATTGTCCCCAGCACAAGGTGCAACTTTGTAATGATCATGCTGTTTAATCAGCTTCTTGATATGCAACACCTGTCAGGTTGATGGATTATCTTGGCAAAGGAGAAATGCTCACTAACAGGGATGCTAACAAATTTGTGCACAMAATTTGAGAGAAACAAGCTTTTTGTGTGTATTGAACATTTCTGGGATCTTTTATTTCAGCTCACGAAACATGGGGCCTAAACTTTAGATGTTGCGTTTATATTTCTTTCCAGTATATATGAGCACCAATATTGCTTTCGTAAAATCTACTCCACTCCGCATTTGACACGGTTGAACATAGAATATTACGTTCTAAATTGCATTATTAGGGTTTTCATGATTAAACATTTAATTGGCTATATAGTTATGCGTATGATAGAGAACAATTTGTTCATGGAAATGGGAGTGTATCTACCAGGGCCAAGATATCCTGTGGCGTGCCACAGGGTTCAATAATTGGACCTTTGTTATTCCTAATCTATATCAATGACCTTGGTGCTGTGTCTTCTACCGTACTTCCCATTCTCTTTGCTGACGATACCAATTCGATTTTTCCAGATAATAACAMAAATCTTTAAATGTAAAAAAAATCCAAGAATAAGAAATATTGTTTTAAAAAGTCACACACTAGATTCCTAATAGATTTTTTTAACTTAACCTTTTTTTAACTAGGCAAGTCAGTTGACAATGACAGCCTACCCTGGCCAAACCCTAACCCGGATGACGCTGGGCCAATTGTGTCCCACCCTATTGGACTACCAATCACGGCYGTTTGTGATACAGCCTGGAATCAAACCAGGGTCTGCAGTGACACCTCTAGCATTGTGATGCAGTGCCTTAGACAGCTGCRCCACYCAGGAGCCCTGATGAAACGTTGTGGAAAGACCATTGATCAGAAATACAGTGTAGACATTGTTMATGTTGTAAATGACTATTGTAGCTGGAAATGGCTGCTTTTTTAAATTGAAAATCTACATAGACGTACAGAGGCCCATTATCAGCAACCATCACTCCTGTGTTCCAATGGCACGTTGTGTTAGCTAATCCAAGTTTATAATTTTAAAAGGCTAATTGATCATTAGAAAACACTTTTGCAATTATGTTAACACAGCAGAAAACTATTGTTATGATTAAAGAAGCAATAAAACCGACCTTCTTTAGACTAGTTGAGTATCTGGAGCATCAGCATTTGTGGGTTCAATTACAGGCTCAAAATGGCCAGAAAGAAATAACTTTCTTCTGAAACTCGTCAGTCTATTCTTGTTCTGAGAAATCAAGGCTATTCCATGCGAGAAATTGCCAAGAAACTGATGATCTCGTACAATGCTGTGTACTACTCCCTTCACAGAACAGTGAAAACTGTCTCTAACCAGAATAGAAAGAGTGGAAGGCCCCGGTGCACAACTGAGCAAGAGGACAAGTACATTARAGTTTYTAGTTTGAGAAACAGACACCTGACAAGTCCTCAACTGGCAGCTTCATTAAATATTACCCGCAAAACACCAGTCTCAACATCATCAGTGAAGAGGCGACTCCGGGACGCTGACCTTCTAGTGTGTATATATATATATATTTTATGAGCACCTTATAAACTGTATGCACCAAAAACCCTGTTTTGACAGATGGCAATTCATCACTCATATTGATTAGGGGGTAAATCAGGTTGTATGCGCTGTTTGCAGCAAAGTGATGAAATCTGTTGGTATTATCACAAAGATTAGTGGTTTGGTTCATCAGGCTTGCRTTCTAACTCTATACTATAGCTTAATTTACCCATATCTCATTTACTATAATATTGTCTGGGCCAGTACATATGCATCCTACCTATACAAATTACTCATCATACAAAAGACTAGACACCTTCTCTAATTACCTTGCTCCATCTGCACCTTTGTTTAAGAAACACCAATTACTTCATCTACAAATACTCATGCCTCCCAGTTTAGCTAAACCCTTCAATGGATTCTTCCAGGTTAATTTTGAAATGCATCTACAGTATATAACACAAGACACTGTGATAACCTTCACCCTCCCCACTGCTGCACCTCACACAGTCAAATCTCTATCAGATATAGAGGTACCATACTCTGGAATTCTTATCTTCACATTGACAAAACATCATCCCTCAATAGCTTCAAGAAAAGACTGGGGGTCAACCTGATAAACCAAACTACTCAGTAATCAACTCCATATAACCTAACTCTCACATGYACACAAACACGTTTCAACAAAACATGATTTATTTTTCGTGGTTACTAATCAATTCATTTATACATTTATATTCAGTAGGTTTTGTTATCTGTTTTAACAAACCTTTTTATTTTTGTACTTATGTATTGTATATTGTTGTGGTGTGGTTTTCATATCAGCCCTCGGGCTTCCAACTACACCTGCACACCGTTTTTTTGTTTGTTATCTATGTTGTTGTCTATCACCTGTTTTCTTTGGTGCGAATAAATAAACCCATTAAATAAAGTTTGATGTCATTAGTTCCAGTACAATACATCAACATTAATTACAACATTTTCGTTGATCAGACACAACAGTTCTATATTAATTTCTGTTTTATTCACCTGTAAGAAAGCCTGTCCCTTTAAGAGTGACTGACGACATCACAGCTAGCTCAGTGTTAATTAACCCAACTCCAAAATTCAGCATGCCATCTGTGGCTGAGCAGAGATTCTCCGGTTTTCTAACAATATTATTCTGTTTTATCCTTTACTGTGCGTGAATGCAACTCCTGATGAAGATGTCAATGTTTTAGTCATATTTTCACAATTGTACAGCATTTTATGCACTTGTTTTGATGCTAGCTAAGACACTACTGTTAGCCACATTTTGCCTGTCACTTGTAGACATTTGTATGTTGTATTTGAGTCACTGTCTTGTTATAGCAGTTGAGAAACATGATTTTGATTTGATTATAGGCAAGGCAACCCCAATTTTCATGATTTCTGGTAGATAATCAAAAAATCACATCACATTTTTGGACTCATTCAGTTTTTACCTAATTAATAACTAGAATACTATTGGAAATTCATGTTGAAAGTTCCATTTATATTGAAACGCATTAAGAAGGAAAGAAATTAGACAAATTAACTAYGGCACACCTGTTAAATGCATTCCAAGTGACTACCTCGTGAAGCTGGTTGAGAGAATTCCAAGAGTGTGCAAAGCTGTCATCAAAGCAAAGGGTGGCTACTTTGAAGAATCTCAAATATAAAATAAAATGTGTTTAACACTTTTTTTGGTTACTACATGATTCCATATGTGTTACTTCATAGTTTTGATGTCTTCACTATTATTCTGCAATGTAAAAATGTGTCAAACTATACAAAAAACCTGGAATTAGTAGATTTCTGGTAGATCATCAAAATTAATCAATCACATCGCGTTTTTGGACTACCTAATTAATAAGTGGAATACTATTGGAATTTCATGTTGAAAGTTTCATTTATATTCCTGTAAGTTGAAAATGATGCTGCTTCCTGTTGACAACAACTTTTGATAAATAGCCCAATGTCAAAACAATGTTTTGAAGTGTCCAAATCAATAAACAGTTTGTGATATATTGAAAACATAAACAGAAAATGTACTACCTACACATACAGTTGAAGTCGGAAGTTTACATACACCTTAGCCAAATACATTTAAACATTTACATTTAATCCTAGTAAAAATTCCCTGTCTTAAGTCAGTTCGGATCACCACGTTATTTTAAGAGTGTGAAATGTCAGAATAATAGTAGAGAGAATAATTTATTTCAGCTTTTATTTCTTTCATCACATTCCCAGTGGGTCAGAAGTTTACATATACTCAATTAGTATTTGGTAGCATTGCCTTTAAATTGTTTAACTTGGGTCAAACGTTTTGGGTTGCCTTCCACAAGCTTCCCACAGTAAGTTGGATGAATTTTGGCCCATTCCTCCTGACAGATCTGGTGTAACTGAGTCCAGGTGTGTAGGCTCCTTTGCTCACACACACTTTTCAGTTCTGCCCACAAATGTTCTTATGGGATGGAGGTCAGGGCTTTTGATGGCCACTCCAATACCTTGACTTTGTTGTCCTTAAAGCCCATTTGCCACGACTTTGGAAGTGGCTTGGGGTCATTGTCCATTTGGAAGACCCATTTGCGACCAAGCTTTAACTTCCTGACTGATGTCTTGAGATGTTGCTTCAATATAACACATAATTTTCCTGCCTCATGATGCCATCTATTTTGTGAAGTGCACCAGTCCCTCCTGCAGCAAAGCACCCCCACAACATGATGCCGCCACCCCCGTGCTTCATGGTTGGGATGGTGTTCTTCGGCTTGCAAGCCTTCCCCTTTTTCCTCCAAACATAACGATGGTCATTATGGTCAAACAGTTCTATTTTTGTTTCATCAGACCAGAGGACATTTCTCCAAAAAGTACGATCTTTGCCCCATGTGCAGTTGCAAACCGTAGTCTGGCGTTTTTATGGCGATTTTGGAGCAGTGGCTTCTTCCTTGCTGTTGTTCCGGGATTTATTTGCACTTTTCGCATCAAAGTACCTTCATCTCTAGGAGACAGAACGCGTCTCCTTCCTGAGCGGAATGACGGCTGWGTGGTCCCATGGTGTTTATACTTGCGTACTATTGTTTGTACAGATGGACGTGGTTCCTTCAGGCATTTGGAAATTGCTCCCAAGGATGAGCCAGACTTGTGGAGGTCTACAATGTTTTTTCTGAGGTCTTGGCTGATTTCTTTTGATTTTCCCATGATGTCAAGCAAGAGGCACTGAGTTTGAAGGTCGGCCTTGAAATACATCCACAGGTACACCTCCAATTGACTCAAATTATGTCAATTAGCCTATCAGAAGCTTCTAAAGCCATGACATTTTCTGGAATTTTCCAAGCTGTTTAAAGACACAGTCAACTTACTGTATGGAAACTTCTGACCCACTGGAATTGTGATACAGTGAATTATAAGTGAAATATTCTGTCTGTAAACAATTGTGGAAAAATTACTTGTCATGTACAAAGTAAATGTCCTAACCGACTTGTCAAAACTATAGTTTGTTAACAAGAAATTTGGAGTGTTTGAAAAACGAGTTTTAATGTGTCACAATAGCAATCATACAGTACCAGTCAAAAGTTTGGACACACCTACTCATTCCAGGGTTTATCTTTAGTTTGACTATTTTCTAATAATAATATTGCATATTAAAACTATGAAATAGCACATATGGAATCATGTAGAAACCAAAAAAGTGTCAAACAGATTTTATTTTACATTTGAGATTCTTCAAAGTAGCCACCCTTTGTCTTGATGGCAGCTTTGCACACTCTTGGCATTCTCTCAACCAGCTTCATGAGGTGGTCACCTGTAATGCATTTGATTTAACAGGTGTGCCTTGTTAAATGTTAATTTGTGGAATTTCTTTCCTTAATGTGTTTCAGGCAATGGTATACAGAAGATAGCCCTATTTGGTAAAAGACCAAGTCCATATTATGCCAAGAACAGATCAAATAAACAAAGAGAAATGACAGTCCATCAAAGGTGGAGGTCGTGAAGGTCGGTCAATACGGAAAATTTCAAGAACTTTGAGTCCAGTTGCAAAAACCATCATGCGCTATGATGAAACTGGCTCTCATGATGACCGCCACAGGACGGGAAGACCCCTAGTTACCTCTGCTGCAGAGGATAAGTTCATTAGAGTTACCAGCCTCAGAAATTGCAGCCCAAATAAATGCTTCACAGAGTTCAAGTAACAGACACATCTCAACATCAACTGTTCAGAGGAGACTGCGTGAATCAGGCCTTCATGGTCGAATTGCTGCAAAGAAACCACTTCAAAARGACACCAATAGGAAGAAGAGACTTGCTTGGGCCAAGAAACACAAGCAATGGACATTAGACCGGTGGTCATCTGTCCTTTGGTTTGATGAGTCCAWATTTTAGATTTTTGTTTCTAACTGCCGTGTCTTTGTGAGACGCAGAGTAGGTGAACTTAGGATCTCTGCATGTGTGGTTCCCAACGTGAAGCATGGAGGAGGAGGTGTGATGGTGTGGGGGTGCTTTGCTGGTGACACTGTCTGTGATTTATTTAGATATCAAGACACACTTAACCAGCATGGCTACCACAGCATTCTGCAATGATATGCCATCCCATCTGGTTTACGCTTAGTGGGACTATCATTTGTTTTTCAACAGGACAGTGAACCAAAACACACATTCAGGCAGTGTAAGGTATATTTGACCAAGAAGGCGAGGGATGGAGTGCTGCATCAGATGACCTGGCCTCCMCAATCACCCRACCTCAACCCAATTGAGATGGTTCGGGATGATTTGGACCTCAGAGTGAAARAAAAACAGCCAACAAGTGCTCACCAAATGTGGGAACTCCTCCGAGACTTATGGAAAAGCATTCCTCATGAAGCTGGTTGAGAGAATGTCAAGAGTGATGAAAGACTTATGACCCAGTTCACGATCCCTATGGCTTCCACAAAATGTGGCCAGTCTTTAGGCATTGTTTCAGGCTTTTACTCTGAAACATTAGGGAGAAACACCACTTTCAATGAGGGGACAGTGGAAATTTYCAGACATGAGTCCAGCGCATGACCGGGAGCGTGCCTTTCTTGTTTTTCATTTTCTATTGACGAAGCTATTGTCCAGTTGAAATATGATAGATTATTTATGACTAAAACAACCTGAGGATTGATTATAAACATCGTTTGACATGTTTCTACGAACTTTTATGGTACTTTTTWGATTTTTCGTCTTACTGCTGTGACCGTGCTTTGTTCCAATGGATTACTGAACAAAACGGAGGGTTTTGGACATAAAGAGTGACTTTATCGAACAAAACGAACATTTATTGTGTAACATGGAGTCTTGTGAGTGCAACCATATGAAGATCATCAAAGGTAAGYGATACATTTTATCGCTATTTCTGACTTTTGTTACTCCTCTTCTTGGCTGGTTACTGTTTGTAATGATTTGTCTGCTGGGCGCTGTTCTCAGATAATCGCATGGTATGCTTTCGCCGTAAAGCCTTTTTGAAATCTGACACCTTGGCTGGATTAACAACAAGATAAGCTKTATTTTGATGTATTGCACTTGTGATTTTAWGAAAGTTAAATATTTATAGTAATTTAATTTGAATTTGGCGCTCTGCAATTTCACCGGATGTTGTCGAGGTGGGACGCTACCGTCCCACTGTTCCATAAGAAGTTTTTAAAGAAGGAGCAGACAAAGTGTGTTGTTCCGGGATGTATGTTTTTGTCTTGCACATATGTGTACGTGTGTGTGTTTTCCCCTTCCCTGTTAATGGGAGTCACACGAGCCCAGGTGGCGAGATAGCACGCAGACGAGTGCTTCGTAAGCGCCTCGCTAACGTATAAAGTGCAAYATGTGGTCTCCATCTATTTGAGCGCAGAGGGCTAACCATATGACGGTGGCGTTAAGTCTCCCGTCCTCACCAACCCACCCGCCGAGCTAGTTTGCATGCTTGGCAAGGCATGGAGTTGCAATGTTTTTCATTTTTCCTCTCCTGCACTCTCACTGGTACTAGAGATGCTACATCAAAGCAGCTAACTTCAAAGCAGTGTGCTGATGTGTGTATCACTTCATCAGAAGTACGTCATCAATGAAGTCCGAAGCTTTGTTTGATCAACCTGCTTTTTCGAACTGTGTGTTGCAAAATGCGAGATCCCACTTATTTCGCCGTGGTTCTGGGGCCTTTTCTGATTTCCAGCTGCTTTCAAACACTGACCTCTACTGCACGTGTACTTACAAATATAGTTAGGATTCTGTACAAAAAGATTCACCTGACTGGTATGGAACATTCAGCGATGTAAGATTATGAGGTGGAATACTGTTGAAGGCAAAAATTTWAAATTTAGTATAGTATAAGCTTCTGTCTTAAGCATCCTAAATAATGCCGTATATTCCGTTTCTTTTAAATAGTCAACTTGAAGGCAAAAAAGAGAAGCATGATGTAAGATGCAAACCTGGTATTCTATCTGATTATAAGCTACTAAAGSCAATGACTTTACCGCGGCTCCACAGTGTTTAAATGAAAATGGAGAAAAAATACCTCTATCTGATAATCACACACTGCTATTTATTGCTGACCAGCAGATGTAGTTAATGTGCATTGTAAACAGATAATGAAACTCTGGTTAATTAACTGTTTTTCGGAAACAATTTGGTGAAATCGCCGAAGCCATCAGAAAGCCTTGGTTTCCCACCCCTAGGTGGTACCCTATAAGGTCATCCTTCGTACCTTTAGTTATATGTACAGTTCATACCTCAGATTCTTTCTTACATATAGTCCACAAGTACAAAGTGTGCTTTTAGAAAAGGTACTATATGTCTTCATAGGTTAACACCACAGTGACAAAGCCATATTTTCCTATAGTAGAGGACAAAAATGTGCCTTTTATAATCAAAATATTGGCTACTTAAATGTACCATTATACTCTTTATCTGCACATTTTACTAAAAGGTACTGCACAGTACCATGAGAGATCATCGTGTGTACCTCTGAAGGTACGTTATGTGTATTTTGATATTTTTGTTGGGACGGTCATTGTTGTGAGGATGGATCTCTCTCCTTTTTGCAAATGTTCCTTCCTTTTCTCATTGTTTATTCTCTTTTTAATTTCCCTCTATTCTTCTCCCTCTCTCCCTCCCTCCTACCTGATCACACCTACGTGCCCTGCTTGTTCCCTCCCTCATTCTTACCTCATCACTTTCCCTCTACCCTTTCCTCTTCTTTCTCCCTCTTCCCATCCTCTCTTTCTTATGCTCTCTCCTTCCTCCTTATTTCTTTCTCTCTTATACTTTCCACCTTCTCCCACCCCATTCTTCCTTACCCATCTCTCCCTTTCTCCTTCCTTACCCCTCTTTCCCTCCTCTTGCCTTCGTTTCCTCCTCTTCCCCTCCCTACACACCCTTCTCTCCTTCCTCCTTCAACCAACTCCTTCCCTCCCTACACCCCTCCTCTTTCTCTCACCCTCCTCACCCCGTTCTATTCCCCTTCCCTCCATCTCTCACTTCAGGTATGGGTAACCTTACCTTCCAGATCACACCCGACTCCAACAAGGACAGTGAGAGCATCCAGATGGGCCGTGACCTCAAGCTTTCATGCCACGTGGACGCGCAGCCCCAGGACAAGGTCAACTGAATAATAATCATAATAATAATAATAGGGTATGACCTCTTTATAATGTCTTATAATGGTCTCATAATGATGCAGTTGAGAGAATTGAGAGGGATGAACATTTTATTTAAAGAGACATATGCCTTGTTAAAATACATTATAAAGGCTATTACATGCTTATAACAAGTTGCAATGAATTCAGTAAAGTACAGTACCAGTCAAAAGTTTGGACACACCTACTCATTCAAAGGTTTTTTCTTTATTTTTACTATTTTCTATATTGTAGAATAATAGTGAAGACATCAACACTGTGAAATAACACATAAGGAATCATGTAGTAACCCAAAAAGTTTTCAACATATTTTAGATTCTTTAAAGTAGCCACCCTTTGCCTTGATGACAGCTTTGCACACTCTTGGCATTCTCTCAACCAGCTTCACCTGGAATGCTTTTCCAACAGTCTTGAAGGAGTTGGTCCTTACAAAAACATTAATTGAAATGCATTCCAGGTGACTACCTCATGAAACTAGTTTAGAGAATGCCAAGAGTATGCAAAGCTGTCATCAAGACAGTGGCTACTTTGAAGAATCTCAAATATAAAATATATTTTGATTTTTTTAACACTTTTTTGKTTCATGATTCCATATGTGTTATTTCATAGTGTTGATGTCTTCACTACTATTCCACAATGTAAAAAATTCTAAACATAAAGAAAAACCCTTGAATGAGTAGGTGTTTCMAAACTTTTGACTGGTACTGTGTGTGTGTGTATTAACACAATTAAATAACATCTTGCTATATTATTATACTATTAGGTGAACTACACGTGGTACCAGAACRCTGTGCTCATCTACAACTCGGACAGCCTGATTGTGCTGCACAGCGACCCAGACATGGCGCCTGGTACTAGCAGTCTGGAGATCGTGGACATGAACTTCCGCGACCAGGCCACCTACAGCTGCGTGGCCAACTTCCCCGGGAGCACAGTGCCTGAGCTGAGGGTGGATGTCAACATCACCCAGAACAGCGGTAAGTGAACTGTTCCTTTGTTCTGCTGCTATGTTCACGTGCTATCAGAGTTATTGGAAGCTCCTAGTTCCCAGTGGGAMATTTCACTTTACCATCCAAGTCGGAATTACAAGTGGGAAACGCAGAGAGAATGTTGTTCCCCGAGTTGCCAAGTAGTGATGTTTCACCACTGACCTTTTACCTTTTCAACCAAAAGATGACAACAAATCCGTTTATGACAATTAYAACCTTATCAGTAGGGATCATTTTATTTATTTGATCAGGGAATCATACTGAGACCAAGGTCTCTTTGTAACGGTTGTCTTCCTCTTCTGATGAGGAATATGAAGGATCGGACCAAAATGCAGCGTGGTAAGTGTCCATGTTACTTTAATATACCAGAACACGAAAAAATACAAAAATAACAAAGTGAATGACAAAGAAAACCGAAACAGTCCTGAATGGTGAAACAAACACAAAACAGGAAACAACTACCCACAAACTCAGGTGGGAACAGGCTACCTAAGTATGCTTCTCAATCAGAGACAACGAATGACAGCTGCCTCTGATTGGGAACCATACTAGGCCAAACACAGAAATACAACACATAGAACAAAACATAGAATATAGAACATAGAATGCCCACCCCAACTCACGCCCTGACCAAACCAAAATAAAGACATAAAAAAGGAACTAAGGTCAGAACGTGACCCTCTTTTACAGATGAATTACAGAAAATACACACATCAAAATATAAATACAAAATGCAAGCAGAAAGAAAAASAGTCATAAAAAACTAACACATTCATCAGTAATAATGTCCTCAATGTCCTGAATTACCCTGGAGGCACCAGAACATCAAATTGAAGAACATTTTGAAGAACTAAAAGCTGATTTACCTAACTCAGTAGAGACCAAAGGAATTTCCAATGATAGGTACACTGGGACTTTTAGTAAAAGGSCTTTATAAATTAAAACATTTATTTTAAGATTTAAGGTTCTTCAAAGTAGCCACCCTTTGCCTTGATGACAGCTTTGCACACTTTCCACACGTGGTACCTTCAGGCGTTTGAAAATTGCTCCCAAGGATGAACCAGACTTGTGGAGGCCTACAATTTTCTGAGGTCTTGTCTGATTTCTTTTGATTTTCCCATGATGTCAAGCAAAGAGGCACTGAGTTTGAAGGTCTGCCTTGAAATACATCCGCAGGTACACCTCCAATTGACTCAAAGGATGTCAATTAAGCTATCAGAAGCTTCTAAAGCCATGACAACATTTTCTGGAATTTTCCAAGCTGTTAAAAGGCACAGTCAACTTAGTGTATGTAAACTTCTGACCCACTGGAATTGTGATACAGTGAATTATAAGTTAATTAATCTGTCTGTAAACGGTTGTTTATAAAATGACTTGTGTCATGCACAAAGTAGATGTCCTAACTGATTTGCCAAAACTATAGTTTGTTAACAAGACATTTGTGGAGTGGTTGAAAAACGAGTTTTAATGACTCCAACCTAAGTGTATGTAAACTTCCGACTTCAACTGTATATATAGCCACTTTAATGTCCAATAAAAATGGCCTTGCTAATGTCAACATTTAACCTCACTCACTCTCCCCCTCCACCCTTCGTCCGGCTGTCCTCATCTTTATTTTTTTATAAACCCTGGTTTTCTTTTCGGCAACCCTTTCTAAAATATTTTCTTGCCCTCCACTCCTCCCTCTTCCTGTTTCTTCCACTCTTCTCTTTATCCATCTCCTCCCTTCACACGCCCTCTCACACCCTTCCCCCTTTCTCCCCCACAGTCACTCCCCCAATTTTAACGGTGCCAGAAGGGGGCCAGGTGGTGAGCGTGAGGGAGGGAGGCACCACCGACCTGGTGTGCCTGGTTGACGGCAAGCCCCGCCCACCTGTGCTTTGGTCGCGCGCCGACAAGGACCTGGCCATGCCCACGGGTGAGTGGGCGGTGGAAACACGCGACGGGCGCCTCCGCCTGACCAACGTCACCCGCGACCTGATGGGTGCCTACCGCTGCCAGACGGCACCATACAATGGCCTCAACATCAAGCCACGTCAGGCGCAGGTTCAGCTGAATGTACAATGTGAGTAGTAAAGTACTACATTTTCCATGAGATGTCTGTTTATTGAGCTCTGAATAGAATTAAGTGTTATAGAATTAAGTGTTACCCAAGTGTTTCTCCTGGTCCTGGAGACCTTTATGGTGTGCAAGGTTTTGTTCAGTCCAGTAGTAACACACCTAATGAATGAATCAAGTAATCCTCACATTTTTGATTAGTTGAATAAGCTGTGTTACTGTAACAGAGGTAATTCAGAACCACACATGTAATGAGTGACRTTGCCTGAGACCTGAAGACCCGTGTCAGTTCACCCAGCTAACAATATTCTGTCATTAAAACTCAATCAACAATTTGTTCAAATCGATAGCTAGTTGTATTAGATTAGAATGGACTGCAGTCACTGTCTCAATTCAATTTCAAACGCACACTGGACCGCAGTAGGCTAACGATAACCCTTAAATGGGGTCGAATGCACTAACATGTTACTAACATACACAACAACGTTGYTAACTAACAAATGGTATCAGAAACCAATGCGTCTATGTGTGCATACCCTGTTTATTGTTTGTGCGAGCAATTAGCTACTAGGCTATTAACAAACACTCCCTCAAACACTCCCCTTGGTTACATTTAGACTTCTTGGTGGTCTGCAGTAGGAGTGCTTTTGCCTGCTGCGCTTCAATAATGCTTCCATAATGAATCGGGCTCGTTCATAAAGTTCAAAACCCTAAAAGCCTTAGAATTCATGAAGATTTCTCTTCTCTTGGCACCATCACAAAGGCAAGCCAGTGAGCCTATTCATTAACTGTATAGTATGTGATGTTGCTTGACGCTCATGAAAATACACCTTCCCACTTTACAGTTTTGAAATTGGTGCCATTGAAGGTGTGTCGGTGTGTTTTGTTTTCAATGTGAGCTGTGCCATTGTTGAAAAGAACTGTGTCCTCTTTTGCTCACCATCCTATACAGTTCACTTTAGAATGCGTTATTGTGTAAACTGTGAAATAAGATAATATAAATCGGTGGATGGGGCGAACAATACAATCCTGGCCATAGAGAAACATAGAGGCTCAAAGAATAGCCCTGAAATGCACATTGCTTTGTGTAATATCCCTTTACATCCATTCTTAAAAATAACATTGTTCCATTGCCTGTATTTCCCATTAAATGTGATGTGCAGTATGTCCCCCTTGATGTCCACCCAACTATACCCTTAGCCGCTGAAGAATAAGGAACAGAGGACTATTCAATTGTGTCAGGGCCAAACAGAAAGGAAACTCTATGTGGTCCTGTCAAAAATGCAACTCATTTCTACTTTTGATGGATTGGTTGTCCGTGAATGCTTTGATTGGACTGATCATGTCAACATCATACTTTCAAAATCTTAGCTCGCAAGATAGCAGTCATCATCATGAATCAAGTCAACAATCTACTGRCAAATCCTTTTCATTCCTTGTCATATGAAGAGAAATAATGAAGAGAAATTATATACACTGCTCAAAAAAATAAAGGGAACACTTAAACAACACAATGTAACTCCTAAGTCAATCACACTTCTGTGAAATCAAACTGTCACTTAGGAAGCAACACTGATTGACAATAAATTTCACATGCTGTTGTGCAAATGGAATAGACAAAAGGTGGAAATTATAGGCAATTAGCAAGACACCCAAATAAAGGAGTGGTTCTGCAGGTGTCACACCTGGCCTTAGTTATCTTTGTTTTTCTTTATTATTTTAGTTAGGTCAGGGTGTGACATGGGAATGTTTGTGTTTTGTCTCGTTTCGGGTGGTTATATGGAAAAGGCGTGTTGGGTTTTTAGTGTATGGGTTTGTGTTGTGTGAATGTTTCTAGGTATGTCTATGGTTAAGTGAATGTTTCTAGGTTGTCTATGGTTGCCTGAGTGGTTCTCAATCAGAGACAGATGTCGTTCATTTGTCTCTGATTGGAGCCATATTTTAGGCAGCCATAGGCATCATGTTTTTGTTGGGTCATTGTCTAGGTCTGTGTCTGTGTCTAGGTTGCATGTTTGCATTTGTTCGGTTATAGCTTCACGGTCGTCTATTTGTGTTTTGCTTCGTTCGTTCATCTCCTAAATAAAGAGAAGATGTATTTTTTACACGCTGCGCCTTGGTCCTCTTCTCTCCCTTGGACAATCGTGACAGCAGGTGGTGACCCAAGCCACTTCTCAGTTCCTATGCAACAGCAACTCCATCTAGCCTATCCAGTGGCAATTTTAGCATGTAAATCTTGGTGGGGCAAAAAAAAATATAATGTTTAGATGCATGCCAGCAAAGTCACACACAACACTAAACAATACATTAATTGCACAAATAATGGTAACAACAGTGCCCACAAACTGTTAGGGCCTACATAAAAGCTTGTCCAACACCTTCCCACTGCTACACCTGGCAATCAGCGGAGCCTTGTCTGGCAGCAAAACAGTAGTTCATCTCAGACTCATTTACTGCCTTTTAAAAACATGGCTGACTTGCTTAAACAAATGTGGTTGTCTACTGACAATTGAGATGATCAAACTATGGCATAAGGGGACTACAAGCAGATAAGGCAATCCGTAATTCGATTAAGACATTAATGAGCGAGTTAGGGAAGACGCAGTCAATAACTATTTGTTCAGCACTTTTTAAATTTACAGTGACAGAACATGGGCCGTTCTTACAGTATTCTCCCTGTACACCACATCAGAACCGTAGGATAAATAAAGGGGCCTGCTGGAGGTCATTTTGCAGGGCTTCTGGTAGTGCTCCACCTGCTCCTCTTGCACAAGGCGGAGGTAGCGGTCCTGCTGCTGGTTGTTGCCCTCCTACGGCCTCCTCCACGTCTCCTGATGTACTGGCCTGTCTCCTGGTAGCGCCTCCATGCTCTGGACACTACGCTGACAGACACAAGCAAACTTCTTGCCACAGCTCGCAATTGATGTGCCATCCTGGATGAGCTGGCACTACCTGAGCCATTTGTGTGGGTTGTAGACTCCGTCTCATGCTACCACTAGAGTGAAAGCACTGCCAGCATTCAAAAGTGACCAAAACATCAGCCAGGAAGCATAGGAAAGACACCTATCCAATCCTCTCAGATCTCCACAAGTGCCTTGTGGATAGGGCCTTAAAGTTTGTTTGGGATTCATGGTAAAGGATATGCCAAAACTAGCTTGCTAGCTTAGCCAGTAATGCATGCTAGCTTCAGTAAAGACTTCTATGACATGGAGCTGTCATTCCAAACCCTCGCAACCCACATCCACTGTCCGTCCACATCCTAAGAAAGATACTGCTAGATGTACAAGACTGGCTAATGCAGGCGGGGCGGAAGGGCGACACCAGTCCACTTCAATGATTTATTGGAGCGAGAGAGAGAGAGGGATTAGAGAGAGACAGAAGAAGAGAAAGTGAAACTGAGAGAAGAAGATAGTTAGTGATCAAGAGAGGTAAGGAGAGAGAGAGAGATGGAAGGAGAAAAGAGAACCAGGGAGAGGAGGGAGAAGGGAGAGAATGAAAAACAGGGAGAGGAAGAGAGAGTGAGGTAGAAGTTGCAGAACCCCTTTGCCAGGGAGCAATCAGTGCTTTGGAAACCAACGATTCCCCCTTCCTTTCCTCCCTCCCTCCTTCCCTCCTGCTTTGTATTTATTTGTTTATTGGGTTTGTTTTTGTACCCTTCATTTAGCATCTTTGATCGATACCCGGGGAAGATGCTCCTCTATAATTAAGGGAACCCCCCTCTTTCTCTCTTCCTCCCTCCTTCTCTAGTTTTCTCCTCTTCCTTCTTTTATACTACCTAGCCCTCCCTCTCTTTCTAGCTCCTCTTACCGTGACATTGATGTTGTTCCTCTTTGCTATTCTCATCATCAATTAGGCAGCATCTCACTCTTTGTCTCCCTCTATCGCTCTCTCACTCTTGTCTATTTCCTTGTCACCTCTCTCCCTTCTGTGTCCCTTTTGCTTTTCCTCCCTCCCTCGCTCCGTCTAGCTGACTCAATCATCTCCATTCTCTCTCTCAAATTCACTCTTATTACATACACTCTCCTCTCCGTCATCCATCTTCTCCGATCACTTTTCCCCTTCTTTTCACTACACACACACCACAACACACCACAAACACACCAACACAACACACACACACCAGCGACATACACACACACACACACACACCACACAACACATGCACACAACACACACACACAACAACACCACAACACGCACACACACAACGACACACACAACACACACACACACAACTTTTCTCCCTTGCACTCAATGCAGATCAATCTACCCTGTCTACCATACTGTAAATGTCTGGGACTAAGTGATATGTCTCTGGGTGTGTTTGTGTATGGATTTGTGTTGTGTTGTGAGGAGTGGTCTGTTGCTCCATGGTCTGTCCATCTGTTTCTGTTTTCCACCCTGGTTCGAATCCAGGCTGTATCACAACCGGCCGTGATTGGAAGTCCCATAGGGCGGCGCACAATTGGCCCAGCGTCGTCTGGGTTTGGCCGGTGTAGGCCGTCATTGTAAATAACTGACTTGCCTAGTTAAATAAAATACAATATACAGCTCTGGAAAAATTGTAAAGACCAATGCAAAATTATCAGTTTCTCTGGTTTTTCTATTTATAGGTATCTTGTTTGGGTAAAATTAAAAATGTTGTTTTATTCTATAAACTACAGACAACATTTCTCCCAAATTCCAAATAAAAATATTGTCAGAGCATTTATTTGCAGAAAATGACATCTGGTGAAAATAACAAAAAAAAATGCAGTGTTGTCAGACCTTGAATAATGCAAAGAAAATAAGTTCATATTCATTTTTAAACAACACAGTACTAATGTGTTAACTTAGGAAGAGTTCCAAAATCAATATTTGGGGGAATAACCCTGATTTTCAATCACAGCTTTCATGCGTCTTGGCATGCTCTCCACCAGTCATTCACATTGATGTTGGGTGACTTTATGCCACTCCTGGCGCAAAAATTCAGTGCAGCTCGGCATTGTTTGATGGCTTGTGACCATCCATCTTCCTCTTCATCACATTCCAGAGGTTTTCAACGGGGTTCAGGTCTGGAGATTGGCCTGGCCATGACAGGGTCTTGATCTGGTGGTCCTCCATCCACACCTTGATTGCCCTGGCTGTGTGGCATGGAGCATTGTCCTGCTGGAAAAACCAATCCTCAGAGTTGGGGAACATTGTCAGAGCAGAAGGAAGCTGGTTTTCTTCCAGGACAACCTTGTACGTAGCTTGATTCATGCGTCCTTCACAAAGACAAATCTTCCCGATTCCAGCCTTGCTGAAGCACCGATCATCACCGATCCTCCACCAAATTTCACAGTGGGTGCAAGAAACAAATACATAAAACATCTTAACTCTAGGCCGTCATTGTAAACAAGAATTTGTTCTTAACTGTTCAATTAACTGTTAAATAAAAAATAAAATAAGTAAACATTATTAGTCAAGGACTGAACTACATATATTTTAAATGTCACACATAGCCTACATATCAGTACATACACACAATATCTAGGTCTAATACACAGTACAGTGCAAATTACAATACAAGATATATAAAATGGCTGTGTCTCTTCACAGTCCCCTTTGTGCAGTAAKGTGTATTTTTATCTGTTTTTTTAAATGGTTGTATTGCTAGCTTGAGTTATCTGGGGTGGCAGAGTTCCATGTAGTCATGGCTCTATGTAATACTGTTCTGGACCTGGGGACTGTGAAGAGACCTGAGGTTGCATGTCTTGTGTTGTACCAATGAGGGTCGGAACGGCTTGACACCTCGCACAAAGCCCAATAGTGATGCAATCAATCTCTCCTCATCTTTGAGCCAGGAGAGACTKACATGCATGTTGCTGACACTTGCCCTTCGTGTACATCTAAGTGTGATACGTGCTGCTTTGTTCTGGACTAACTGCATTTGACCTATGTACCCCTTTGCCGCACATGACCACACAGCTGGACAGTAGTCCAGGTGCGACAAAACTAGGGCCTGTTAGACCTGTCTGGTCGACTGAGATGCCAAGAAGGTAGAGCAACGCCCTATCATGGACAGACCTCTTCCCGTTTTAGCAACCATTGAGTCTATATGATTTGACCATGACAGCTTACTATCTAGGGTGACATCCAGCAGTTTAGTCCCCTCAACTTGCTCAATCGCTACATTGTTCAATAATAGATCTAAATGAGGTTTAGATTTGTCCCAACAAATGTGCTTTTCGTTTTTGAGATACTGTATTTAGCACCAGCCTATTGCTAGTTACCATTCTAAAACTGACTGGAGCTCTATGTTAAGGGTGTCAGTTATTTATTTCACTGTTGCAGCAGACSTGTATACTGTTGAGTCGTCAGAGTACACAGACACACAGGCTTTATTCAAGGTCAGTGGAAGGTCATTAGTAAAACCCCCAAAAACAATAATGGCCCTAGCCGGCTGCCCTACAGTACACCGCACTCAAATGAATTTGCACAAGAGAGGCTTCCATGAATGAAAACCCTCTGTGTCACTATTAGATAGGTAACTCTCAATCCATAATAAGGTAGAGCATGAAAATCCATAACGCCAATGTTATTTCAGCAATAGGTCATGATCAATGACATCAAAAGCTGCACTGAAGTCTAACAAGGCAGCTCCCACAATCGTCGTACTATTTCAGCCAATCATCAGTCATTTGTGTCATCGCCAAGCATGTTGAGTGCCCTTCCCTATAAGCATGCTGAAAGTCTGTTGTGAATAAAAGAACTTTGAATTTGATCAAACACCATTTTTTCCMAAAGTTTCCTAAGCACTTGTAACAGGCTGATTGGTCAGCTGTTTGAAGGRTGCTCTGCTATTCTTGGGTAGCGGAATGACCTTTGCCTCCCTCCATGTTTTTATTTATTTATTTCACCTTTATTTAACCAGGTAGGCCAGTTGAGAACAAGTTCTCATTTACAGCTGCGACCTGGCCAAGATAAAGCAAAGCAGTGCGACAAAAACAACAGAGTTACACATGGGATAAACAAACGTACAGTCAATAACACAATAGAAAAATTTGTATACAGTGTGTGCAAATGAAGTAAGGAGGTAAGGCAATAAATAGGCCATAGTGGCGAAGTAATTACAATTTAGCAATTAACACTGGAGTGATATACAGTGGGGAGAACAAGTATTTGATACACTGCCGATTTTGCAGGTTTTTCGCTACTTCAAAGCATGTGGAGGTCTGTCATTTTATCATAGGTACACTTCAACTGTGAGAGACGGAATCTAAAACAAAATCCAGAAAATCACATTGTATGATTTTTAAGTAATTCATTTGCATTTTATTGCATGACATAAGTATTTGATACATCAGAAAAGCAGAACTTAATATTTGGTACAGAAACCTTTGTTTGCAATTACAGAGATCATACATTTCTGTAGTTCTTGACCAGGTTTGCACACACTGCAGCAGGGATTTTGACCCAATCCTCCATACGACCTTCTCCAGATCCTTCAGGTTTCGGGACTGTCGCTGGGCAATACGGACTTTCAGCTCCCTCCAAAGATTTTCTATTGGGTTCAGGTCTGGAGACTGGCTAGGCCACTCCAGGACCTTGAGATGCTTCTTACGGAGCCACTCCTTAGTTGCCCTGGCTGTGTGTTTCGGGTCGTTGTCATGCTGGAAGACCCAGCCACGACCCATCTTCAATGCTCTTACTGAGGGAAGGAGGTTGTTGGCCAAGATCTCACGATACATGGCCCCATCCATCCTCCCCTCAATACCGTGCAGTCGTCCTGTCCCTTTGAATGATGTTTCCACCTCCATGCTTCACGGTTGGGATGGTGTTCTTGGGGTTGTACTCATCTTCTTCTTCCCTCAAACACGGCGAGTGGAGTTTAGACCAAAAAGCTATATTTTTGTCTCATCAGACCACATGACCTCTCCCATTCCTCCTCTGGATCATCCAGATGATCATTGGCAAACTTCAGACGGGCCTGGACATGCGGTGGATTGAGCAGGGGACCTTGCGTGCGCTGCATGATTTTAATCCATGACGGCGTAGTGTGTTACTAATAGTTTTCTTTGAGACTGTGGTCCCAGCTCTCTTCAGGTCATTGACCAGGTCCTGCTGTGTAGTTCTGGGCTGATCCCTCACTTTCCTCATGATCATTGATGCACCACAAGGTGAGATCTTGCATGGAGCCCAGACGGGGGTGATTGACCGTCATCTTGAACTTCTTCCATTTCCGAATAATTGCGCCAAACAGTTGTTGCCTTTCTCATAAAGCTGCTTGCCTATTGTTCTGTAGCCCATCCCAGCCTTGTGCAGGGTCTACAATTTTATCCCTGATGTCCTTACACAGCTCTCTGGTCTTGGCCATTGTGGAGAGGTTGGAGTCTGTTTGATTGAGTGTGTGGACAGGTGTCTTTTCTACAGGTAACGAGTTCAAACAGGTGCAGTTAATACAGGTAATGAGTGGAGAACAGGAGGGCTTCTTAAAGAAAAACTAACAGGTCTGTGAGAGACGGAATTCTTACTGGTTGGTAGGTGATAAATACTTATGTCATGCAATAAAATGCAAATTAATTACTTAAAAATCATACAATGTGATTTTCTGGATTTTTGTTTTAGATTCCGTCTCTCACAGTTGAAGTGTAACTATGACAAAAATTACAGACACTACATGCTTTGTAAGTAGGAAAACCTGCAAAATCGGCAGTGTVTCAAATACTTGTTCTCCCCACTGTAGCCTCGTTATTGTTATTTTATTGTGTTTGTGTCACGCCCTGATCATAGAGAGTTTTTATTCTCTATGTTGGTTAGGTCGGGGTGTAATATAAGGGTGGGTTATCTAGGTGAATTATATTTCTATGTTGGCCTAGTATGGTTCCCAATCAGAGGCAGCTGTTTATCGTTGTCTCTGATTGGGGATCATATTTAGGTAGCCATTTTCCCATTGTGCTTTGTGGGATCTTGTCTATGTGTGAGCATTATTATTTAGCTTCACGGTTCGTTTGGTTGTTTTGTTCGTTGAAGTTTTCTATTCCATAATAATGGATGGAAAAATACCACGCTGCATCTTGGTCTACTCCTTATGACGAACGTGACAGATTGTTTTTATAATTTTTTACTTTAGTTTATTTGGTAAATATTTTCTTAACTTTTCTTGAACTGCACTGTTGGATAAGGGCTTGTAAGTAAGCATGTAAAGGTCTACACTTGTTGTATTCGGCGCATGTGATTTGATGAATTTCACCACTCATTGCAAGTCCTCATGCTTCATGTCTAACCTGTGCTTGCTTGGGCCAGCTCTCTTTTTGATGGGAGGTATTAGACCATTCTCCTTGTATGACTGGTGGAGGAGTGTCAGGTGTGTTCTACTAATGCTGAAAGACAAATTCCAGATACAAATATTATACAATAAATAGCCATAGTCACTGTCAGACACACCTGGCTACCTTGATGGGTCATGGATTCATCTGGCAAAGTGGAGTCTTTTGTTTAGCGAAACAATGAACCATAATCCTAATCCATAGAGTACTAGCAATACAAACTGATTGTCACAGCYAGTTAAAGTTAACCAAATAGGTTCAATGTTAGCTGGTTAGCTAGCTAACATTAGGCTATTGTCACGCCCTGATCTGTTTCACCTGTTCCTGTGATTTGTCTCCACCCCCTCCAGGTGCCGCTTATTTTCCCCAGGGTATTTATCCCTGTGTTTCCTGTCTCTCTGTGCCAGTTTGTCTTGTATGTTTAGTCAAGTCAACCAGTGTTTTTTCCCCCCATACTCCTTTTGATATTCTCCTTTTTCTAGCCCTCCCGGTTTTGACCCTTGCCTGTTTCTGGACTCTGTACCCGCCTGCCTGACCAGTACCCGCCTGCCTGACCATTCTGCCTGCCTTGACCACGAGCCTGTCTGCCACTCTGTACCTCCTGGAATCTGTTCTGGTTTTGACCTTTTTGCCTGTCCACGACCATTTTTCTTGCTTACCCCTTTGGATTATTAAACATTGCAAGACTCCAACCATCTGCCTCCTGTGTCTGCATCTGGGTCTCTTCTTGTCTTGTGCCTTGATAGCTATAACTAGCAATACGAAATGGCATTCTGAGACCATTACTACACACGGACCATAAACGTAATGTCAGCTAGCTAGCTAACAGTAAGATTATAACTTGCTATGAAAACAACAACTTTCTGACAACATTAGAAACATATAATATCTGAAACTGTAGCTAGACTCTTACCCATATATAAAGTCATCAGTTATTCTGCGCTCTGGTACACTCAGACTAGAGTGCTCTGAAACAGTTGTTGGAGTGATGTTCTATTGAAATGGATACTTGCATACTGGAGTCTTTTGTTAAGTTTCAATAAGCGATACATAAAAAAAGCCGCGTTAGACAGGATTATCCTACACATACTGACCAGCTCAAATAGACACAAGTGAGCTACATGGCAGACCAATCCAAACTCATCTCTCTGCATGTCCAGCCCACTCATTATCTCAGCCAATCATGGCTAGTGGGAAGGTTGCTGACTTTTTCTGTAGCGTAACCAACTAGGCTCGTAATTTAACAATTTATTAATATTTACAGATGGCATACAAGTTTGTTATTAAGGCACATGAAAGTTCATGTTTGAGAAAGCATTTCTGCCAAAAAAGTTTCCGTTCAAACGGCTCTCCTGTGAATTAGTGACCCGCGTCATATGCCTAGTTTCCTGAAACGGCTCACATTTAAAGTTTAAGACTTACTGCCACTCTGTTCTCTGCACATTTTCAATTGTTGGGGCACCATAATGACATATGAGTTAAATTTGTACAGTATTCTCACTCACGGGTGCAACAAATACAGCATATTTCAAGGCATGCCTCAAAATATGTTAATAAGCCAGAAACAACAATAACATGCACYCACTAGTGGTCAAAAGGTTTTTTGGCGCTTCAAAATTACTGTAAGGAACTATATTCTGTGGGGTGGAATTACAGTACCAATGAAAATACTGCAATTCTTTCCCCAGCCCACAACATTTTCCCACAATGCACCACCAGTATGCTGCAGTAAAATGTTTCAGAGTATTTTACTGTTGATCATGTCAACAATTACTTTGTATAATGTACAGTTTTCTGTTACAGTGCACTGCTGTGAGGCTGGGGTTTTAGCCCACAATATGTATTTATTATCATGAAACATCTCTCCCTCCCTCTCTATCTTCCAATATTGATATTTCTCTCCTTTAAACCTAGGAGAGGAGCTGCTTCTACTACTAGACTATGTGGGGGACACTTTATTTGAAGGGTACCTACATAAGGAGATCATAACACGTTTATAACGCATACATAACCAAATCATTAAGACCATTTTTCCTCCCTACACTCAGATGCTCCTGTCCTGGACCCGGTTTTCCAGGACGTACGCTTGCCCAACTACCAGTTTGTAACCCTGCGCTGCATCATTCAGAAGTCCAACCCGCCACGCGTGGCCAGCATCCGCTGGACGCGAAACGGCGAGCCCCTGACCTCCCTGACCCCAAACCCACAAGAGAACCCGCAGCTGAAATTCAAACTGGACCCCAGCAACAACGGCACGTACAAGTGCCGTGTCAGCAATGGCGTGGGCTCTTCTACCTGCACCTTCAACATCTCATGTGAGTACCAGAAGCTGCTGGAGTTTCTGGTGGGGTTGTGGTTAATTCCATTTAAATTCAGTCGATTCGGGATGTAAATTGGAATTTCCGTATACTTCCTGAATGGGCTAAATTGAAATGGAATTGTTCCAGGTTACTGGAAATTGATTTTTTACCTTGTTTCCTGGTTTCATTTTATACATTAGCACCTTGACTTGACTTCTTTGGTGTTGACAGGTTAGAAAAAAGGCTGGATAGGTGGGAGCAGCCATATGGTTATGGCTACACCTACAAAAGAGAGTTTCGCTTTGGGGAAAATATAGGACTGAAAATTAAGTACATGAAAAGTTTGACAACTTTTACTAATGGACTTAATCTGATCCTCTGATACGCAATAGATAAAAGTATCAAACCAACCAACCAACTRACTCTCCCCCCTCTCTCCTTCCCCCTGTCCTTCTCCCTCTCTCCGTCCCTCACCTCTCCCTCCCCCAACACTGTAGCTCGTCCATACAACGCTGARTTCTACTTTGACACGCCCAACCCCATCCGCAATCTGAAGGGCAACAACTTCTCCTACAACCTCCAGTGGACCCAGAGAGAGCCCGCGGCTACAGACCGGATCATTGGCTACTGGGTCAACGTTCGCAATGTGAGTCACTCACACAGACACTCACTCACTCACTAGGGATGTGCACAGGGTTTTGAATATTCTCCTTTCCTTTTCTCTACTCTTCCTCTCTATCCTCCCTTCATATTCCCCATCTCCTTCCTTTATTCTTCTTTCTCTCTTTCTCTTAAAGCCTGTGATGAAAAATGACCCCCCCCCTAACTATTGGTTGTTGGAATATGGGAAAAACATCTGAGAGTGTTTAGGCCTATATGTAAATGTAATCTTAAATTGATTATACGTTAATGTATTTCCTGTCTTGAAGGTAATACGTCATGACATTGCATGTGTTGCAAAATCTATACCTATGTAGCTATGCAAAATGGCAATCCTGCATAGTTGTGTAGCAAAAATATGCAGATGTGTTCAGCCCCACAATTAATTATTAGCCAGCAGCATACCACCCTGCATTCCACTAATGACTTGCCTTTGAAGTTAATAAGCAGGGTTGATCCTGGATGGGAGACCAGATACTGCTGGAAGTGGGTTTTGAGGGCCAGTAGGAGGCACTCTTTCCTCTTCTGTAAAAAACATTGCCCTGTGTAGGGTGCGGTCTTTGGGATTGGGATGTTAAACGGGTCCTATCTGTGGTCACTAAAGATCCCATGGCACTTATCGTAAGAGTAGGGGTGTTAACCCTGGTGTCCTGGTTAACTTCCCAACCTGGCCACCTACTGTAATCATCTGCATCTTCCAATTGGCTCATTCCTCACCCATTTAACTATTCCCCAGGTATTGCTGTAAATGAGAATGTGTTCTCAGTCAACTTACCTGGATGCGTTTTTGCGTTGTGAACGTGAATCATAAATACGGCTTTAATGTCTCGGCCCCGAGGTGGTCTTTCTAAGCATCGGTGTAAGGCATTGAGGCAACGTTGTGTGGTGGTTGTTTGTTCACTGGTAATGGCCTGAAGTTGTCTTCCATCAATGATACAACGTAGCCTAGTGGTCTAAAGTACTCCATCGGTACAAACACTCTGAACATGCACGTGAAACGTTGGTTTGACCACTCACTTTCTTCTTCCATTGGGCAAAATTGTAAATTTCAGGTGTGGCAGTTGACAGGACATTGCAATGTTCCCCCTTAGCAACTCTCTCACTCTCTCTCTCACTTTTCCCAACAGCCTCCTAATTTCCCCGTTAACAATGTAATCAGCTATTCATAGAAACCTTGGCCCACAGCAAGAGAAGGAAAGAGAAAGGGAGAGGGGGAAGAGAGAGAGAGAGAGAGAGAGAGAGAAGTAAATATGGGGAAGAGAGGGAAATAAAGGGAAAGAGAGGGAGAGGGGAAGAGAGGAAGTATCTTGATGAATTATACAAGAGCGGCAGTATTCAAAGCAAAAAAGCAAGCACACTCTCTCACATAAACGCACACACACGAACACACAATTGGGGCCAGAGAGGGAGTTAGGGGGCTGGATTAGTCAGCTTGGCTTTATGCAGCTGAAAGCTAAACGCCATGCTCTTTAAAACCCATTCCTTAAGTAAGCATCTGCTGGGAGACACAGGAATTAGCATCTTGCATGCTAGTTGGTAGGATAAGTTTCGTGAATGAGTTTGCASACTCCTTCTGCTGCTTGGACGTGTACAGTATGCATTGTTGTTGATGCCCAGCTAGCACATAATGTTCTGAGAACCACATGTTACTTAAATGTAAATGTAAATGTTTCTTAGAGCATGGTGACAGCATAGTTGCCCTATGGTTATTTTGCACACAACCTTCCCACAATCTTCTGGAAATGGTGCAGGATACCCAGCTAGCACGCAACGTTCTGAGATGGGAATATTTCTTAGCTGGGAATTTCAGTACTTGAGTGTAAATTTCCTAAAAGTTTCCTCATGGTTCTAATTAAAGACATTTTCTCAGACCATTCAGAGAACGTTAACCTTTTCACACATACCAACAAATGGGTGTGATCATTCTACAGTGGTCCCTGCAGCGTACGCTCAAACCAATGTGATTAGAACGTCCAGTTTCGATTGACGCAACAGTCAGCATTTGAGCTAGCCAAACTGTTTTTCACAGAAACATTTTGCACAAACACAGTCCTACAAATGTATGTCCTGAATGTGACACGTWCATTTTTGGATGCAATGTTCAGACATTCACAGAAGTAGCAACAGCATAACACAATCATCCAAACCGGAAAATGTAGGCTACATTAGTCCTTGCGCTAACTGAGGAAAAATTGAAGTAACACAAGTCTTCATATTTAGATAATTCTCGGCTGACAGAAACCACAATATGAATTTGCTAATAGCAATAACTATTTACAATTCATCACATCACGGGTGAGCTCACATTGCTCGAAATAATTGTGTAAAATACTTTCTAAAAATCTAAAGTAATCCGATGATGGGTAGTTTGTGCGCCACCATATTTGTTTTTTTGCATCAACCAAAGACAAGAAGGGGAAACAAGATGACTTTTGTCTGTTAGCAGTCTGCATGTTGAAGGGGTGTGTCGTCTACGATCATTCACTTCCCTTCATTCACTTCCGGAAGTTTACTTGAAAGATGAGTGAACCATACCTTCACCTCATTATAACATATTTGGTCTGACAGATGTTTACATGACACCCAGATTGCATTGAATAATGTCAACAAACATGGCGCCACACGTAGCTGGCAAATGCCTTAAAGTGCCTTGAAAGGTTGGCCATGGCTCACATCAACACCATCATCCCAGAAACCCTAGACCCACTCCAATTTGCATACCGCCCCAACAGATCCACAGATGATGCAATATCCATTGCACTCCACACTGCCCTTTCCCACCTGGACAAAAGGAACACCTACTGTATGTCAGAATGCTATTCATTGACTACAGCTCAGCGTTCGACACCATAGTGCCCTCAACACTCATCAATAAGCTAAGGACCCTGGGACTAAACACCTCCCTCTGCAACTGGATCCTAGACTTCCTGACGGGCCGCTCCCAGGTGGGAAGGGTAGGTAACAACACATCCGCCACGCTGATCCTCAACACAGGGGCCCATCAGGGGTGTGTGCTTAGTCCCCTCCTGTACTCCCTGTTCACTCATGACTGCACRGCCAGGCACAACTCCAACACCATCATTAAATTTGCCGATGACACAACAGCGGTAGGCCTGATCACCGACAATGACGAGACAGCCTATAGGGAKGAGGTCAGAGACCTGGMTGTGCRGTGCCAGGACAATAACCTCTCCCTCAACGTGATCAAGACAAAGGAGATGATTGTGGACAACAGGAAAAAGAGGCCCGAGCGCACCCCCATTCTCATCGACAGGGCTGCAGGGGAGCAGGTTGAGAGCTTCAAGTTCCTTGGCATCCACATCAGCAACAAACTAACATGGTCCGAACACACCAAGACAGTCATGAAGAGGGCACGACAAAACCTATTCCCCCTCAGGAGACTGAAAAGGTTTGGCATGGGTCCTCAGATCCTCAAAAAGTTCTACAGCTGGACCATCGAGAGCATCCTGACTGGTTGCATCACTGCCTGGTATTGCAATTGCTCGGCCTCCGACCACAAGGCACTACAGAGGGTAGTGCGTTTCGGCCCAGTACATCACTGGGGCCAAGCTTCCTGCCATCCAGCACCTCTATACCAGGCGGTGTCAGAGGAAGGCCCTAAAAGATGTCAGACTCCAACTACCGTAGTCATAGACTGTTCTCTCTGCTACCGCACGGCAAACGGTACCGGAGCGCCAAGTCTAGGTCCAAGAGTCTTCTAAACAGCTTCTACCCCCAAGCCATAAGACTCCTGAACATCTAGTCAAATGGCTACCCAGACTATTTGCAGTGCCCCCCCCCCCTCACCCCCTCTTTACACCACTGCTACTCTCTGTTGTCATCTATGCATAGTCACATTAATAACTCTACCTACATGTACACACTACCTTAAATGACCGGTGCCCCCGCACATTGACTCTGTATCGGTACCCCCCTGTATATAGTCTCGCTRTTGTYATTTCACTGCTGCTCTTCAATTACTTGTTACTTTTATCTCTTATTCTTACCTGTAATTTTTGAAACTGCATTGTTGGTTAGGGGCTCATAAGTAAGCATTTCACTGTAAGCTCTACACCTGTTGTATTCGGCGCATGTGACTAATAACATTTGAATTGATTTGATGAGTGTCTAGTTTGAGAAACAGATGCCTTACAAGTCCTCAACTGGCAGCTTCATTAAATAGCACCCTCAAAACACCAGTCTCAACGTCAACAGTGAAGAGGCGACTCCGGGATGCTGGCCTTCTAGGCAGAGTTCCTCTGTCCAGTGTCTGTGTTATTTTGCCCATATTAATTTTTWATTTTTATTTGCCAGTCTGAGATATGGCTTTTTCTTTGCAACTCTGCCTAGAAGGCCAGCATCCCGGAGTCGCCTCTTCACTGTTGACGTTGAGACTGGTGTTTTGCGGGTACTATTTAATGAAGCTGCCATTGTTCTCGAGTTCTCGTGAATTGGCACAGCCCAAAAACCGTTCTTAAAATCCATTACTGAGAAAATGTTAGCAGATGGTGGGATGGAAGACAATGGCTTGGAAGGGTCAGCCACTATGGGTGCTACATTTTTAGCTCTATTGTTCACACCACTAAGGTCAACTGTTACCCTATATCCTTCACCCTTCGCTACAGGAAACGTAGGACTRTTACAGCAGCTTGCCTGTTTCACCAAAATTCCTCTCTCCACAAATACTGCCACATCCTCTCCTATAGCTATCTCAGCATCTCTCCTGATGGGGTATTGTTTCTGTGGGGGAGGAGGCTCTGGTTCACAGTCTTTCAAAAACCTGCAATCCAATCTATCAATAGTCATATGTATCCCATTTTGAGTCAAGTTTTGCAAATTCTACCTGTCGTACTTGTGGTGGGTACTCCATCTTCCCTTGTGTAAACACCCATGCTCCAGGGAACATAGCCACAATGTCTAAACCCAATATGGCTTCCTTGACCGGAGCTACTCTTCATTTTGCTGACATTGTTACACAACCAAAGTCAATCGGCAACAGAATAGTGCCGCATGCTGTTTGTTGCACTCCTGAAATCCCATGATAGGGTGCTTTAGCYTCAAATTCAAAATGTTCGGTGATAGAATTTAATTGTGATAGTCTAACAACAGGGCCTTTTTCTGCCCTGTTAGATGGGCAAATTGCTCTACCAGCTCATCTTATGGCTATTGGGGCAGATGGCCTCAGCCTTTGATCTTCCCCCTAGGGCTGTCTTGTGTCCATTTACAGTTGGAAGTTTACATACACCTAAGCCAAACACATTTAAACTCAGTTTTTCACAATTCCTGACATTTAATCCGAGTAAAAATTCCCTATCTTAGGTCAGTTGGGATCACATTCTTAAAATAAAGTGGTGAAATGTCAGAATAATAGGAGAGAGAATGATTTATGTCAGCTTTTATTTCTTTCATCACACTCCCAGTGGGTCAGAAGTTTACATACACYCAATTAGTATTTGATAGCAGTGCATTTAAATAGTTTTATTTGGGYCAAACGTTTTCGGTAGCCGTCCACAAGCCTCCCACAATAAGTTGGGTGAATTTTGGCCCATTCCTCCTGACAAAGCTGGTGTAACYGAGTCAGGTTTGTAGGCCTCCTTGCTCGCACACACTTTTTCAGYTATGCCCACAAAAGTTATATAAGATTGAGGCAGGGCTTTGTGATGCCCACTCCAATACCTTGACTTTGTTGTCCTTAAGCCATTTTGCCACAACTTTGGAAGTATGCTAGGGGCATTGTCCATTTGGGAGACCCATTTGCTTTCAGTCAGGAAGCTTTAACTTCCTGACTGATGTCTTGAGATGTTGCTTCAATATATCCACATAATTTTCCTCCTCATGATGACATCTATTTTGTGAAGTGCACCAGTCCCTCCTGCAGCAAAGCACCCCCACAACATGATGCCGCCACCCACGTGCTTCAAGTTTGGGATGGTGTTCTTCGGCTTGCAAACCTCCCCCTTTTTCTTACAAACATAACGATGGTCATTATGGCCAAACAGTTCTATTTTTGTTTCATCAGACCAGAAGACATTTCAGCAGTGGCTTCTTCCTTGCTGAGCAGTCTTTCAGGTTATGTCGATATAGGACTCGTTTTACTGTGGATATAGATACTTTTGTACCAGTTTCCCCCAGCATGTTCACAAGGTCCTTTGTTGTTGTTCTGGGATTGATTTGCACTTTTTGCACCAAAGTACGTTCATCTCTAGGAGACAGAACGCGTCTCTTTCCTGAGCGGAAWGACGGCTGCGTGGTCCCATGGTGTTTATAYTTGCGTACTATTGTTTGTACAGATGAACATGGTACCTTCAGGCGTTTGGAAATTGCTCCCAAGGATGAATCAGACTTGTGAAGGTCTCCAATCTTTTTTAATGAAGCTGCCAGTTGAGGACTTGTGAGGTGTCAAATCAAATCACATTCTGTTGGTCCCATACACATGGTTTACAACAGATGTTAATGCGAGTGTAGCAAAATGCTYGTGCTTCTAGTTCCGACTATGCAGTAATATCTAACAAGTAATCTGACAAATCTGACAACTACCTAATACAAACAAATGTAAAGAATAGAATGAATGAATA
Organism: Salvelinus sp. IW2-2015; assembly: GCF_002910315.2. NCBI lineage: Eukaryota > Metazoa > Chordata > Actinopteri > Salmoniformes > Salmonidae > Salvelinus > Salvelinus sp. IW2-2015. Next base: position 1,578,819 of record NW_019957535.1, on the reverse strand, counting down.
GGATGAATAGAATATGTACATGTAAATATATGGATTAGCGATGCCGTGCGGCATAGGCAAGATGCAGTAGAAGGTAGAATACAGTATATACATATGAGATGAGTAATGTAGGATACGTAAACATTATTAAAGTGGCGTTATTTAAAAAAAAAWATGTATTTAACCAGGTAGGCTAGTTGAGAACAAGTTCTCATTTACAACTGCCACATGGCCAAGATAAAGCAAAGCAGTTCGACACATACAACACCACAGAGTTACACATGGAATAAACAAACATACAGTCAATAATACAGTAGAAAAAGTCTATATACAGTGTGTGCAAATGAGGTAGGATAAGGGAGGTAAGGCAATAAATAGGCCATGGTGGCGAAATAATTACAATATAGCAATTAAACACTGGAATGGTAGTGGTGCAGCAGATGAATGTGCAAGTAGAGATACTGTGGTGCAAAGGAGCAAGATAAATAAATAAATACAGTATGGGGATGAGGTAGTTGGATGGGCTAAAGTGACTTGTGATACCTTTATTAAGTCCATTTATTTAAGCGGGCATAGATTTGAGTCTGTATGTTGGCAGCAGCCTATATGTTAGCGATGGCTGTTTAACATTTAAGTCATTTAGCAGACGCTCTTATCCAGAGCGACTTACAAATTGGTGCATTCACCTATATGCAATATTCCCCGGAGGATGGAAACAACACTTACAATAGTGCATCTAACTCTTTAAAGGGGGGGGGGTTAGAAAGATACTTTATCTATCCTAGGTATTCCTCTAAAGAGATGGGTTTCAGGTGTTCTCCGGAAGGTGGTGATTGACTCCGCTGACCTGGCGTCGTGAGGGAGTTTGTTCCACCATTGGGGTGCCAGAGCAGCGACAGTTTTGACTGGTGAGCGGGAACTTACTTCCTCAGAGGTAGGGAGGGCGAGCAGGCAGAGGTGGGATGAACGCAGTGCCTTGTTTGGGTGTAGGGCTGATCAGAGCCTGGAAGTACGGAGGTGCCGTCCCCTCACAGCTCCGTAGGCAAGCACCATGGTCTTGTAGCGGATGCGAGCTTCAACTGGAAGCCAGTGGAGAGAGCGAGGAGCGGGCCGGTGAGCGTGACTAGAGAAGAGTAACTTGGAAGAGATTGAACACCAGACGAGGCTGCGGCGTTCTGATGAGTTGTAGCGGGATTAATGGCACAGGCAGGAGCCCAGCACAACGCGAGTTGCAGTAATCCAGACGGGAGAACAAGTGCCTGGATAAGGACCTGCGCCGCTTCCTGTGTGAGGCAGGTCGTACTCTGCGAATGTTGTAGAGCATAGAACCACAGGAACGGGTCACCGCCTTGATGTTTAGTAGAGAACGACAGGGTGTTGTCCAGGATACAGCCAAGGTTCTTAGCACTCTGGGAGGAGGACACAATGTGAGTTGGTCAACCGTTGAGAGCGAGATCATGGAACGGGCAGTCCTTATCCACCGGTGAAGGAGCAGGCGCTCCGTCTTGCCGAGGTTCAGCTTGAGGTGGTGATCCGTCATCCACACTGATATGTCTGCCAGACATGCAGAGATGTGCAGAGATTTAACAGTCTGATGGCCTTGAGATAGAAGCTGTTTTTCAGTCTCTCGGTCCCAGCTTTGATGCACCTGTACTGACCCTGCCTTCTGGATGATAACGGGGTGAACAGGCAGTGGCTCGGCTGGTTGTTGTCCTTGATGATATTTTTGACCTTCCTATGACATTGGGTGCTGTAGGTGTCCTGGAGGGCAGGTAGTTTGCCCCGATGATGCGTTGGGTAGACCGCACTACCCTCTGGAGATCCTTGCGGTTGAGGGCGGTGCAATTGCCGTACCAGGCGGTGATACAGCCCGACAGCATGCTCTCGACTGTGCATCTGTAAAAATGTGTGATTGTTTTTGACAAGCCAAATTTCTTCATCCTCCTGAGGTTGAAGAGGCGCTGTTGCGCCTTCTTCACCACGCTGTCTGTGTGGGTGGACCATTTCAGTTTGTCAGTAATATGTACGCCGAGGAACTTAAAACTTTCCACCTTCTCCGCTACTGTCCCGTCGATGTGGATAGGGGGCTGCTCCCTCTGCTGTTTCCTGTAGTCCACGATCATCTCCTTTGTTTGTTGACGTTGAGTTAGAGGTTATTTTCCTGACATCACACTCTGAGGGCCCTCACCTCCTCCCTGTAGGCAATCTCTTCGTTGTTGGTTATCAGGCCTACCACTGTCGTCTCGTCTGCAAACTTGATGATTGAGTTGGAAGCGTGCATGGCCACGCAATCATGGGTGAACAGGGAGTACAGGAGAGRGCTGAGAACGCACCCTTGTGGGGCCCCAGTGTTGAGGATCAACGGGGTGGAGATGTTGTTTCCTACCTTCACTTCCTGGGGACGGCCCGTCAGAAATTCCAGGACCCAGTTGCACAGGGCGGGGTCGAGACCCAGTGTCTCGAGCTTAATGACGAGTTTGGAGGGTACTATGGTGTTAACTTCTACTTGCTACGCATCCCGGATCCGGGAGCACCCCCATCAGTAAGAAAAGCTGACTAGCATAGCCTAGCATAGCGCCACAAGTAAATACTAGCATCTAAATATCATTAAATCACAAGTCCAAGACACCAGATGAAAGATACAGATCTTGTGAATCCAGCCATCATTTCTGATTTTTAAAATGTTTTACAGGGAAGACACAATATGTAAATCTATTAGCTAACCACGATAGCAAAAGACACAACTTTTTTTTCTCCACCATTTTTTTCCTGCATAGGTAGCTATCACAATTTCGACCAACAGCTGAGCTGTAATCAATGAACAGCATTCTTACATAGGTATTCCTGTTGTCCAGATGGGATAGGGCAGTGTGCAGTGTGATGGCGATTGCATCGTTAGTGGACATATGGAGGCGGTAAGCAAATTGGAATGGGTCTAGGGTATCAGGTAGGGTGGAGGTGATATGATCCTTGACTAGTCTCTCAAAGCACTTCATGATGACAGAAGTGCGTGCAATGGGGCGATAGTCATTTAGTTCAGTTACCTTTGCTTTCTTGGGAACAGGAACAATGGTGGCCGTCTTGAATCATGTGGGGACAACAGACTGGGATAGGGATTGGTTGAATATGTCTGTAAACACACCAGCCAGCTGGTCTGCACWTTCTTTGAGAACGCGGCTAGGGATGCCGTCTGTGCCGGCAGTCTTGCGGGGCTTAACAYGTTTAAATGTTATACTCACGTTGGCAATAAAGAAGGAGAGCCCACAGGCTTTGGTAGCGGGCCATGTCAGTGGCACTGTATTGTCCTCAAAGCCAACAAAGAAATTGTTTAATTTGTCTGGGAGCAAGACATCGATGTCCGCGACGGGGCAGGTTTTCTTTTTGTAATCCGTGATTGACTGTAGACCCTGCCACATACGTCTCATGTTTGAGCCGTTGAATTATAACTCTACTTTATCTCTATACTGACGCTTTGCTTGTTTGATTGCTTTGCGTAGGGAATAGCTGCATTGTTTGTATTCGGTCATGTTTCCGGTCTCCTTGCCATGATTAAAAGCGGTGGTTCGCGCTTTCAGTTTTGCACGAACGCTGCCATTAATCCACAGTTTCTGGTTATGGAAGGTTTTAATAGTCACAGCGGGTACAACATCTCCGATGCACTTGCTAATAAACTCGCTCACAGAGTCAGCGTATACATCAATGTTGTTGTCTGAGGCCCTCCGGAGCATATCCCAGGCCACGTGATCCAGGCAATCTTGAAGCGTGGAGTCCGATTGGTCAGACCAGCRTTGTATGGACCTGAGCACGGGCGTTTCCTGTTTTAGTTTCTGTCTATAGGCTGGGAGCAACAAAATGGATTCATGGTTAGATTTGCCGAAGGCAGGGCACGGGAGGGCTTTGTATGCATCGCGGAAGTTCGAGTAGCAATGATCCAGAATTCTGCCAGCTCGTGTCACGGATTCGATATGCTGATATAATTTAGGGAGTATTGATCTTAGGGTAGCTTTGTTAAAAATCCCCAGCTACAATGAATGCAGCCTCAGGATGTATGGTTTCCAGTTTACATGGAGTGAAGTTCTTTCAGGCCCGACGAGGTATCTGCTTGGGGGGGATATACACGGCTGTGACTATAATCGAAGAGAATTCTCTTGGAAGATAATGTGGTCGGCTGTAACGGCAGTGTAACAGGGATCGGACCAACACGCAGCGTAGCCAGTGCTCAACATGTTTAATAAAACGATAAACAGTGAACACTTAACACGATACAAAATAACAAATGTGGCAAACCGATACAGCCCTATCTGGTGCAGAGAAAACACAAAGACAGGAAACAACCACCCACCAACCCCAACACAAAACAAGCCACCTATATATGATTCCCAATCAGAGACAACACAAAACACCTGCCTCTGATTGAGAACCATATTAGGGCAAACATAGAAACAGACAAACTAGACACACAACATAGAATGCCCACCCAGCTCACGTCCTGACCAACACTAAAACAAGCAAAACACACAAGAACTATGGTCAGAACGTGACATCGGCATTTGATTGCAAGGAATTCTAGGTCAGGTGAACAAAAGGACTTGAATTCCTGTATGTTGTTGTGATTACACCATGAGTCGTTAATCATAAGACATCCAGCCCCGCCCTTCTTCTTACCAGAGAGATGTATGTTTCTGTCGGAGCGATGCGTGAAGAAACCGGGTGGCTGTACCGACTCTGACAACGTATCCCGAGTGAGCCATGTTTCCGTGAAACAGAGAATGTTACAATCTCTGATGTCTCTCTGGAAGGCAACTCGTGCCCTAATTTCATCCACCTTGTTATCTAGAGATTGGACATTGGTGAGAAATATGCTAGGAAGCAGTGGATGGTGTGCTTACCTTCTGAGTCTGACCAGTAGGCCGCTCCGTCTGCCTCTCCTGCGGCGACCGCGTTGTTTTTAGGGTCGGCCTCTGGGATAAGATCGCATGTCCAGGGTGGAGGTTCGAAACAAAGGATCCGCTTCGGGAAAGACGTATTCCTGGTCGTAATGATGGTAAGTTGACATCGCTTTTATATCGCTTTTATTCCCGGCTGTATGTAATAACACTTGATGATTTTCTGGGCTAGCAATGTAAGTACATAAAAAAACAAATAACTGCGAGGCAACCATCTCTGTCGGCGCCATCTTGCAATGTCTGTTTGTCATTTACAACATTAACAATGTCTACACTGTATTTCTGATCAATTTGATGTTATTTTAATTGACAAAAAATGTAGTCATTCAAAGACAAGAACATTTCTAGGTGAACCCAACCTTTTTAACAGTAGTGTACATGTAGGTATAGGTAAAGTGACTATGCATAGATAATAAACAGAGAGTATCAGCAAAACTCTAAACACGAAAAGACAAAAACACATGCAAAATGTAAGAAAAAAGACATTGGGCTGCATCCTGCCTCTTATTTTGGTCTGGCCACAGCACCTCATCTACATCACAAGCGATGTTCTCCCTGGCTAAACAGCGGGGAAAGAATCTTCTGGAGTGACGATCCAGCCGCAGAAAGCCCCCACATCAGCTACACCACATGCATCCTCCATTGCCTGGAGAAGAGGCATGCGAGCGGGGGGAAGCCGGTCATACATCTTCATTTTGGTTTAGGAATGGGGAATATGGTGGGAGGTATAGAACAATACATTGTGGGTGGTCGATGAACCAGTTGCGGACCAGARCAGCCTGGTGGAAACTCACGTTGTCCCAGATGACAACATACCTGGGCTGCTCTGGTTCACCCCTCTGCTCGGCTGGAATGAGGATGCCATGTAGTGTGTCCAGGAATTTGATGAGAAGGGCGGTGTTATAGGGATCAAGCTTAGCATGGTGATGGAGAATGCCTTGCTGGCTAACGGCTGCGCAAATGGTGATATTCCCTCCACGCTGTCCAGGGACATTCACAATGKCACGGTGGCCAATAATGTTCCGTCCCCTTCTTTTGATAGAGTTTATCTTGGCTATCCTCAAACATTTGCCTAGCTGATGGGTCCAATTTGATCCTCTTGTTTTGATGTGTTTTGACTGATGTCATGTCTATGCTAATAAGGCAAACATGTGGTAGCTAACCAACAACTATAACAATGTATTTGAGAGACAGGCGCTCATTTTGCAAATGTATTTATGTTTTCAATAAACATTTGGAGACTAAATATAGTTTACATGTTGTCAAAAGTCTAAGCCAACCCCGTCTGTTTTGCCCCATTGTTGCGCATACATCGGTTTTGTTGCTAAATAACCAACCCTTCTAGAGCAACTCTGCAAAAAATGTATGACTGGGTCTGTAGCAACATGTAGCAAAATAACTAACAACCACATTTTTGTCCAGACTATATCTTCTGGTGGAAGGTGGTGGTACTTATCAAAATAACATTTTAATAAAAATATGTACACAGTAAAACATTTCATGTGGTTTTTACAGTAAATCTCTGGCAGCACAGCAGCCAGTAGGTTACTGTAAATTTACAGTAGAATACTGGCAGCACAGAAGCCAGTAAAGTACTGTAGATTTACAGGACCTTTACTGAAACACAAATATACAGCATATAACTGTAACACCTGACTACAGAAACTGCTGTATTTCAAAAATGTACAGTGCATTACTGGAAGTACAGTGGTTAGTATACTGTTACAGATTTACAGTGCAGGCAGCGAATGCCAACTATGGGTAATATTTCTGTTACATGTATTTGATATCGGTATTTCAATACGTTCAATGTCCATTTTGTATTTCACTGGCCTGAAGTACAATTCATGTATTTTGTAACAGCTTAATAAGAATACATATATTTTGTATTTTCTAATACAAAACAAACTTGCAAGTAGCCCGCTTAACTACAACATCATTCTCGGTAACAGTAAAAAATGTACTTGCTATGACTGTTATATGTTCTTGTTTATCTACCTTAGTTTAATGCACTGACTGGAAGTCACTCTGAACAAGAGCATCTGCTAAATGGCCAAAATGTAAAAGTTTAAATTAACACTTGCAAACCACACTACTGGGTACTATTTTAATGGGTGCCGCCCCCCAAACAAGGCCAAATTTGGTCAAAATGCAAATAGTTTGAGGGCAGAGCTGATTAGAATAATACCCAGCAGTGTGCTTTGCAAGTGTTCATTTTTACATTTACATTTTGGTCATTTAAGCAGATGCTCTTGTCCAGAGCGACTTACAGTCAGTGCATTAAACTAAGGTTGATAAACAAAAAGTCACCGTCATAGCAAGTAAAACGTTTCTGTAACCGTTATTGAGAATGTTGTTGTAGTTAATAATACGTTGGACTTCAAGGTGTTTTATTTTCGTAACAAAATACTTTTTTTATGTAGTTTTGCCAAGTATGTTAATGTGATATTCACAGTGACTTGCTGCCATCTTCCTGTAAGTTGCTGTAGTATATGAGCAGTGATACAGTACAACACTGTAAAATCAGCCTAATTTACTGTAAGTAAGTAAATGCCACTGTGATCATAATGTCATAACTGTAATTACATGGCTTTGGTGCAAGGAGGTTGGCTGCTAAATATGTGTAGATTAGAGCATATTTGGTGTTTCATATCACTTGCACTTTCAGAGGCCTAAACAAAGGTTTACAATCTGGCTGTGATTATAGGGGAAAGAAAACATGCCAAAACGGACTTGTCAAAACACTCACCCGGGTAAAGGTTCAAGACTTGCTACCACTTTCATCTGTCCCCAACATACATTAAATTGTTTWTTTTTATTTGGTTTTTATTTTCCATTTAACCTTTATTTAACTAGGCATGTCATTTAACAAATTCTTATTTACAATGACGGCCTATCAAAAGGCAAAAGCCCTCCTGTGGGAACGGGGCCTGGGATACAATAGAAATAGAGGAGAAAACACACATCACAACAAGAGAGACAACACAACACCACATAAAGAGAGACCTAAGACAACAACATAGCAAGGCAGCAACACATGACAACACAGCATGGTAGCAACACAACATAACAACAACATGGTAACAACACAACATGGTAGCAGCACCAAACATGGTACAAACATTATTGGGCACAGACAACAGCACAAAGGTTAAGAAGGTAGAGACAACAATACATCATACAAAGCAGCCACAACTGTCGGTAAGAGTGTCCATGATTGAGTCTTTGAATGAAGAGATTAAGATAAAACTGTCCAGTTTGAGTGTTTGTTGCAGCTCGTTCCAGTCGCTAGCTGCTGCGAACTGAAAAGAGGAGCGACCCAGGGATGTGCGTGCTTTGGGGACATTTAACAGAATGTGCCTGGCAGAACGGGTGTTGTATGTGGAGGATGAGGGCTGCAGTAGGTATCTCAGATAAGGGGGAGTGAGGCCTAAGAGGGTTTTATAAATAAGCATCAACCAGTGGGTCTTGGGACGGGTATACAGAGATGACCATTTTACAGAGGAGTATAGAGTGCAGTGATGTGTCCTATAAGGAGCATTGGTGGCAAATCTGTTGGCCGAATGGTAAAGAACATCTAGCCGCTCGAGAGCACCCTTACCTGCCAATCTATACATTATGTCTCCGTAATCTAGGATGGGTAGGATGATCATCTGAATCAGGGTTAGTTTGGCAGCAGGGGTGAAAGAGGAGCGATTACGATAGAGGAAACCAAGTCTAGATTTAACTTTAGCCTGCAACTTTGATATGTGCTGAGAGAAGGACAGTGTRAGAGAATGCTGTACTCCACAGAATACAGTACCATACTGTATTTTTGGAATCTAAAAACCTTGTTATATAAATCTACAATAACTTACTGGCTACTGTGTCTAGCCATACTCCCAAGTACTCCAAAGTTAGGGCACTACTACCACATGTCAGTTCAATTTGTATAGCATTCTCACTAACAAGTGCAACAAATATAGCCACGTACAAGGCATGCCTCGGAAAATATGTTCATGAGCCAACGATTCTTTCCCTCCCACAACATTTTTCCACAAGGCACCWTAACTTACAGAACGCTGCAGTAAATATACAGCAAAACGGTACTTTATTGTTAAATGATGTTGTAATAAAGTTAGAGCAATTGCTAACAATGAATATGGAATTATATTTTACAGCATACAAATTCTATTTTTTTGCACTTGCAGGCCCTTAAGAAAGGCTTCTAAGCTGACAGTGACTACTCGGCAAACAGATCAAAAGAACTGGGCAAAACTTTTGACACTTACTGCCGCTTTGATCGGTCTCCTATACAGTACACCATACAACATTAGATAACTGCTACCACATTTCAGTTAAATTGGTACATCACTCTCACTAAGAGGTGCACCAAGTATAGCCTCTTACAAGGGACACCTCAAAATATGTTAATGAGCCATAAACAACAATACCATGCACCCACTAGTATTCAAAAGGTTTATGGCACTCCAAAAATGGTACTTTAGTCTGTAGTGGTACTGAATTATAGTAAATAAGTGGCAGCACAGTAGCCAGTAAGTTATTGTAGATTTATATAACAAGGTTTTTAGATTCCAAAAATACAGTATGGGACTGTATTCTGTGGAGTACAGCATTCTCTCAATTTTTATTTMACCTTTATTTTAACAGGGAAAACATATTGAGACCTAGATCTCTTTTACAGAGGTGCTCTGTATACACAACATAACTATAGACGTTATACCCAGACATATACACATTAATGTACAGAAATACAGTCATGCGAAGCACAAAATGTGACTCACCACCTGGATTCGGTATTATGTAGCCRAACTCACTTTTGAGAAAATGGCCTTTGATTGTTTTGGTATCTAGTGATCTAGTATCTTAGCTAGCTAACATTAGGCTCTAACTAGAAAAGCAAACGGCTCTGGGAAACGAATAACGTAAACTCACCCCATTCAGTACAAATGTGTGCAAACGCAACATTCAAACGAGGCTACAAAGAAAACTAATGGGACTGTAGTGACTGTGTTGACTTCAAAATCGGGGGTGTGAACTAGGTTTCTATTCAAGTGTTGATCGACATGGTAATGGCTCTATAGTATTGGAGAAAAGTTGAAAAAACTGACCCTCCGTTACATCGTTACATCGTTACATCGTGACGTGTCATGCCGTGTCATGCCGTAACGTTATGCGTATAAAGCAACTATTTCTGTCTTACAATCTCTCTCCACCAGGTGTAGCACTTCTCTCATCCTTTAAAAACAAGAAATGAACAGTGGGGGTAAGGGGGCATGTTGTTCATCTGAAACATCCTTACGAGAGTTTGAAAACATGTATTTAGTTTCCCCTGTATACGCACAAGTTTTAAATCAGCAAGGGGTTCCTGCATAGCTATAAAATGTGACTGTAGTTTTGACACCGCTAAATCAACTGTCGGGGCAATAGTATGCATCCCAAAATTGACTCCTGTGGTACACCTTTATGTACATCGAGCAATTCTCGCTTAACCTCATCAATCACAATGGCCCGACTTCTGTCACTAAGATAAAACAGATGGAACAAATATAGCCCCTTACAAGGCACGCCTCAAAATATGTTAATGAGCCAGAGAGTCTTTCTCCGCCCACCACATTTTCCCACAATGCGCCATCATTCACAGTATGCTGCTGTAAATATACAGCAAAACAGGTAATACAGTACTTTATTGTAAAATGGTATTGTAAAATTAAAGCAATTTCTGTCATTTTACAGCAGTGTTGCGGAATGCCATTGAGCCCCCCATATTACTGTACTGTCATATAGAATAACAGTAGCTAACTGTAAATGTTTTGCTGTAAATTTACATCAATTTGTTAACSTAATTCATTGTTTTTTAATATGTTGGTAACAGTTTTATGAAGGCAATAAGGCACGTGAGGCAGTGCTGTATCATGAATACAGTCACAAGTAAATTAATTGGCTGACTGGCCCTCCGCTATCGTGTTGGACCAAACAACGCCATTTACCTGTGACTGTATTCAGAAAACCATCATGGGGGAAGTTAGGTACTATGGTAAATGTATTCATTTTATGCAAATGTATGCACATTTAAATAATTTTATAGTTCAAAAACGATTTATTTATTTAATTGTATTTAATTGACTTTTTTACAGTTGATCTAGTGTCTGTAGCTTAAACGGTTATAGAGCTGTACCATTTTGAAAACCAACCGCTATAGGCTGCCATTGACAGCTATGTTGTTTTATGCATTTTCAAATAGTTATAATGCACGGTAATAATGTTTAGTGTCAGGACTTTCCTGAAATCAGACTTTCCTGAAAAAAACATGGAACTTAATACAAAAACTGTTTTTGTATTAAGTGAAATAATAGCTTTTGTCTAAAGCCAAAGAATCCAGGAAATTCTAAAGCTAATTTGAGTTACTAGAATACTGTAGCTTTATTGATCTACTGTTCTTCAACAACAGATGTACTCACATTGGATGGGTTGATTAGGATTCAAACCTTCTCTCAATCAGCCTAATACATACTCTTACATGCATCTTAAAGTTGATTGCCAAACGCCATATAAAGTCCAAAAAAGAAGAAGAAGACTGAAGGAGGAGYGATTACTAGAAACTGACTAGATTTATTATTTTATCTGTGGATTAATTGTCAGAGTAGAGGACCTTGTGCATTTCAGGTAAAATAACAACGCAATGTTTATATCCCATGACAAATCAGCTAGCAAAAGCAAGCTAGCTAGTTAAATTGCCATACATGTTTAATGCTTTTCGACCTGTCCCCAAATGAATATATTTGGTTCAGAGCTCGTTTTGACATTTCAACCTGCATGTCATGATCACATCTGGTGTGGATGGACAAAATCAACATTTGTGCGATGGCGCATGCGGACGCACGCACGTGCCCCGGGTCTAGTCAGTAGAGTTACACCATTAAGGTACTTGGTAATGTGAACGTGTTTTTTCATCCCATTCCACTCATTTAAATGTTACTGGGAGGTAAGTTTCAAACGGCTTTACTATATACGTATATCAGTTAGGCCGAGTTAAACCCACCATTATCTGTTGGGTCCCATTTCTCACCACCCCCCCCCCCCCCCCCTCTTTCTATCCTACTCTCTGTTTCCCCCTGATGAAGCAGAATGAAAAGATGAATCAGATGAACCTGTTCTCCAAGCAGATCGACAATAAGGAGCCGGTGAAGGGCGGCCTCATGTCCTACACCCTGACTGACCTGAAGATCCCCGTCTCCTATGAGATCCGCCTGGCCCCCATCACCACCTACAGCACAGGAGACTATGTCAGTCGCACCATCAAGTACTCAGAGCGTGAGTAGTGCCCGGTGACTGGCTTGCACCTGGAGCCAAAATGGACASTCTTTAGTTAGTGTCTAATGATAATAATAACTCATCCGTAGCTGGCCAAGCAGGGTTGGGTTCAATAGCATTTTAATTACAGTCAATTCAGAAAGTAAACCAACTTCTAATTCCAAATATTCCTATTTGAAAAGCATTTAATTTGAATTTCATTATACTTCCTGAATTGACTGGAATTGAAATGGAATTGACCCCGACCCTGTGGCCAAGTAGGCCCTTTTTGTTATGTTAATTTAGGCAATTATTTAAATACATTTAAATACATTTTAAAATGTGTGCTACTACCTGTCCAAAATTGTAATCAGTAACGTAACTTTTGGATTACCCAAACTCAGTAACGTAATCTGATTACATTCAGTTACTTTTAGATGACTTTCCCCTTAAGAGGCATTAGAAGAAGACAAAAAATGTATGTTATTAATTGAACCACATCTATTGCAGTTGAAATCAACATTAAAGTTTACATAGCTGGCCATATATGGATGTTACATTTTACTTTATGGGTTGGCTATGTAGGCTTCTTCTAACCCATTGCTTTCTACTACATATAATAATACAATTAAATGATATCTTTACATTGAAAACCAAACTATCAGAATTACAGTCATTCCAATTAATGTTATACCCCTTGATCTTCAAGAATAGGACTTGGAAACATGGAAGTATAGATTAGCCAAAAATCTCACATTTGGACTCATCAGACCAAAGGACAGATTTCCACCGGCGTAATCTTCATTGCTTGTGTTTATTGGCCCAAGCAAGTCTCTTATTATTATTTTTGGAGTCCTTTAGTAGTGGTTTCTTTGCATCAATTCAACCATGAAGGCCTGATTCACGCAGTCTCCTCTGAACAGTTGATGTTGAGATGTGTCTGTTGCTTGAACTCTGTGAAGAATTTATTTGGGCTGCAATTTCTGAGGCTAGTAACTGTAATGAATTTATCCTCTCAGAGGTAACTGGGTCTTCCTTTCCTGTGGCTGTCATCATGAGAGCCAGTTTCATCATAGCGCTTGATGGTTTTTGCGACTGCACTTGAACATTTTTTCAAAGTTATTGACATTTTCCGGATTGATTGACCTTCATGTCTTAAAGTAATGATGGACTGTCGTTTCTCTTTGCTTAATTGAGGTGTTTTTTTTAACTATAATATGGACTTGGTCTTTTACCAAATAGTGCTATCTTCTGTACAAGTGATTGGCTAAAACGCATTAAGAAGGAAAGAAATTCCACTAACTTTTAACAAGGCACACCTGTTAATTGAAATGCATTCCAATTGACTACCTCGTGAAGCTGGTTGAGAGAATGCCAAGAGTGTGCAAAGATGTCATCTAGCCAAAGGGTGGCTACTATGAAGAATCTCAAATATAAACACTTTTTTGGTTACTACATGATTCCATATGTGTTATTTTATAGTTTTGAGGTTTGAAAACCAATGATGGATAGGAAGCTTAAACTTTTTGAATTCAACCATTATTGGGTTCAAATACGCATTTAGATTTGTGAACAACCATCCACAACAACCACAATGCGTAAGGTGCAAATAGCTAAATGTAATTCACATTAAAGCGCTATGTAGATATCAATAATAAGTGATATCTGTATCGCTGTAGACTACATCACTGCTGTCATCCTTAACTCCAAGTGTTTATTCAAACTGGATAATCTTTGGATGCCAACAGCAGTCGCACCATTGAAAGACAGCTTGGACTGTAACCTACAAAAGCCTATTCCTGCTCTTTTCCAGCGATCCATCAAACACATTTGGTGTGTCATCATAGTGGTCTCTGACTTGTGGTCAGACTCTCTCAGGTGGAACAAACATAAACTTGCGCCTTTTTTCAATGCCTTTTTTCAATGCTTGAATGTCATTGAGAAAACAGAGAAGTGTCAAATATTTTTTCCCGTAAACATCCTTTCTGATATTAAAAGTAATCATCTAGGTAATCATCTAGTTTTTCAAAAGTATCTGTAATCTGATTACAATATTTTTGCTGGTAATTTAATGGATTAGAGTTACCATTTTTTTGTAAGTGGCGTTATTACAGTGGCGAGAGAACAAGTATTTGATACACTGCCGATTTTGCAAGTTTTCCTACTTACAAAGCATGTAGAGCGTCTGTAATTTTGTAATCATAGGTACACTTCAACTGGTGAAGACGGAATCTAAAACAAAAATCCAGAAAATCACATTGTATGACTTTTTTAAGTAATTAATTTGCATTTTATTGCATGACATAAGTATTTGGACAGCCTACCAACCATGTAAGAATTCCGGCCTCTCACAGACCTGTTAGTTTTTCTTTCAGAAGCCCTCCGTTCTTCACTCATTTACCCTGTATTAACTGCACCTGTTGAACTCGTTTACCTGTATAAAAAGACACCTGTCCACACACTCAATTCAAACAGACTCCAACCTCTCCACAATGACCAAGACCAGAGAGCTTGTGTAAGGACATCAGGGATACAATTGTAGACCTGCACAAGCTGGGATGGGCTACAGGACAATAGGCAAGCAGCTTGGTGAGAAGCCAACCAACCTGTTGGCGCAATTATTAGAAAATGGAAGAAGTTCGACAAGATGACGGTCAATCACCCTCGGTCCTGGTGGCTCCATGCAAGATCTCACCTCGTGCGGGCATCACATGATCATGAGGAAGGTGAGGGATCAGCCCAGAACTACACGGCAGGACCTGGTCAAGTGACCTGAAGGAGAGCTGGGACCACAGTCTACAAAGAAAACCATTCGTACACACACCATCCGTCATGGATTAAAATCCTGCAGCGCACGCAAAGATCCCCTGCTTCAAGCCAGCGCAGTCCAGCCCGTCTGAAGGGCCAATCGACCATCTGTAATCCAGAGGGAGGAATGGAGAAAGCAAGGTTCACTGTGGGTTCTGATGATGAGACAAAAACAAATAGCGAGCTTTTTGGTCTAAACTCCACTCGCCGTGCGTGTTGGAGGAAGAAAGAGGAGTGAGTACAACCCTCCCAGAAGAACACCGATCCCAACCGTGAGAGCATGGAGAAGGTGGAAACATCATTCTTTGGGATGCCTTTTCTGCAAAGGGGACAGGACGACTGCACCGTATTGAGGAGGAGGATGGATGGGGCCATGTATCGCCGAGATCTTGGCCAACGAACCTCCTGTTCCCTCAGTCAAGAGCATGAAGATGGGTCGTGCTGGTTCTTTCCAGGCATTGACAACACCCGAAAACACAACAGCCGGGCAACTAAGGAGTGGCTCCCGTAGAAGCATCTCAAGGTCCTGGAGTGGCCTTAGCCAGTTCTCCAGACCTGAACCCAATAGACAATCTTTGGAGGGAGCTGAAAGTCCGTATTGCCAGCGAGCAGCGCCACGAAACCTGAAGGATCTGGAGAAGGTCTGTTATGGAGGAGTGGGGCAAAATCCCTGCTGCAGTGTGTGCAAACCTGGTCAAGAACTACAGGAAACGTATGATCTCTGTAATTGCACCACAAAGGTTTTCTGTACCAAATATTAAGTTCTGCTTTCTGATGTATCAAATACTTATGTCATGCATAAAATGCAAATTTTTATAAAAATCATACAATGTGATTTTCTGGATTTTTGTTTTAGATTCTGTCTCTCACAGTTGAAGTGTACCCTATGATAAAAATTACAGACCGTCTACATGCTTTTAAGTAGGAAAACCTGCAAAATCGGCAGTGTATCAAAATACTTGTTCTCCCACTGTAGTACTGTCAGATTACATGTAATCCGTAACTCTCCAAACCCCGGCTACTACAAAGTTGTATGAAAGTGTTTATTGTGGTAATCAATGTGTATTTCCTCTTTTACAGCCTACAAATACCCAAGACCTCAGGTAAGAGTGCCTAAAAAAAATTAGGAGAGGCATGTACTTCGCCGAGTGGGATGTAAATTGTATAGATTGTTTCTATTATAACAACATCGTGAAAGGTGAACAGGGAGATACAGGCTTCTTCCCAATGAAACCCAATTCCCCCATTAGGTGCACTAAGGCTGACTTTGTGTGCGGGCTGATTTGTGTTGTGTGTGTGTGTGGTGTGTGTGGTGTTGTGTGTGTGTGTGTGCTGATGTGGTGTGGGTGTGTGTGGTGTGTGTGTGGTGTACTAGTCTGTTCTTGACTTTACTTTCATTAATCTGATGACTTATTTATTTAATCCACTAACTATGTTTAATTGTTACCCAATTAAATTAATAATGTAACAATTTGGGGCACCACAGAAGAGGCTGTTTAAAGAGTTACCATCTCCCAAATTAAACTCTATAAGGTATATATATATTACATCGATAAACAGTCATCCTATTAATCATTACCTCTTATCATATCATCATTCTGAACAGACGTTACCTCATGCATCTGCAAAAACCCCAGCCTTACTCATGATTCAGTACTACACAAATTGGTTTAATTATTTATTTACTAGCTAACTAATAACAGGATAAYGTACACACTTAATACATGAGACAAAGGTCCCTAGCGGACTGACACAATATGGCATTTTACCCAATGAGAGAGAAAGAGGGAGAGAGAGAAAGACACTTATCGTCTATACATTCTATAACTATTCTCCCATTAATCACATGCTTTGCACACGAACCGCGGCCCGTTTGGAATAAGAAATCATGAATTTATTTACGTGTGGTTGTCTTTGTCCATCGTGTAGTCCTGAAGAGTTCACAGAGTTCACTCTTCCATTCGCTCCTGAAGCTGCTCATTTGAAGATAAGCCAGCCGTGCCGATGGTTCCACTGGGGTGATGAGAGTAGCGTACGGTGATTTGAGACTCGTAGTAGGATGGGATGGTTTGAAGATTTGGCTCAGGACAGATAATCAGCTGTACCAGTGATTGTCTGAGAGGGAGTTTGTCGCCTCTCCCTCCTCATGTTGATTATTCAGGGTTCAGGATTCAGACCACTATGGACATGAGCTGCAGCTCTTAATTTCTCTGGTCTAAAGAAAGGTGAGTTTATTTCTTCACCTCGTGTTGAGGTTCAAAGTTTCAACCATTTCAAACATGTAGCCTTACGTTTCCTGGTCTAAAGGTTGATCCTTTATGCACTCTTGGTCAAAAGGGGCGTTCCGTCATGCTTACAAGCTCTCTGACCTCACTTCGGGCGTGGTTACTTACTTGTACAAAGTATTATCAAAAACAATTATCTTATTAGAAAACTTAAATCACATTCCAATCTTAACAAATATACTTTCATCATTTTTCTTATTAATGCACAACATATTGGATGAAAACTTGACAGTGAAAGAGGATATACAGTTGAAGTCGGAAGTTTACATACACCTTAGCCAAATACATTTAAACTCAGTTTTTATCAATTCCTGACATTTAATCCAAGTAAAAATTCCCTGTCTTAGTTCAGTTAGGATCACAACTTTCTTTAAGAATGTGAAATGTTAGAATAATAGTAGAGAGAATGATTTATTTCAGCTTTTATTTCTTTCATCACATKTCCAGTGGGTCAGAAGTTTACATACACTCAATTAGTAGCATTGCCTTTAAATTGTTTAACCTGGGTCAAACGTTTTGGGTAGCCTTCCACAAGCTTCCCACAATAATTTGGGTGAATTTTGGCCCATTCCTCCTGACAAAGCTGGTGTAACTGAGTCAGGTTTGTAGGCCTCCTTGCTCACACACACTTTTTCAGTTCTGCCCACACATTTTCTATGGGATGGAGGTCAGGGCTTTGTGATGGCCACTCCAATACCTTGACATTGTTGTCCTTAAGACATTTTGCCACAACTTTGGAAGAATGCTTGAGGTCATTGTCCGTTTTGAAGACCCATTTGCGACCAAGCATTAACTTCCTGACTGATGTTTTGAGATGTTGCTTCAATATATCCACATAATTTTCATTTCCTCATGATGCCATCTATTTTGTGAAGTGCACCAGGCCCTCCTGCAGCAAGGCACCCCCACAACATGATGCTGCCACCCCCGTGCTTCACGGTTGGGATGGTGTTCTTCAGCTTGCAAGGCTCCCYCTTTTTCCTCCAAACATAATGATGGTCATTATGGTAAAACAGTTCTATTTTTGTTTCATCAGACCAGAGGACATTTCTCCAAAAAGTATGATCTTTGTCCTCATGTGCAGCTGCAAACCATAGTCTGTCTTTTTTATGTTGGTTTTTGGAGCAGTGGCTTCTTCCTTGCTGAGCGGCCTTTCAGGTTATGTCGATATAGGACTCATTTTACTATGGATATTGATAATTTTGTACCTGTTTCCTCCAGCATCTTCACAAGGTCCTTTGCTGTTGTTTTGGGATTGATTTGCACTTTTTGCACCAAAGTATGTTCATCTCTAGGAGACAGAACGCATCTCCTTCCTGAGTGGTATGATGGCTGTGTGGTCCCATGGTGTTTATACTTGCGTACTATTGTTTGTACAGATTAACGTAGTACCTTCATGCATTTAGAAATTGCTCTCAAGGATGAACCAGAGTTGTGGAGGTCTACAATTTTTTTCTGATGTCTTGGCTGATTTCTTTTGATTTTCCCATGATGTCAAGCAAAGCGGCACTGAGTTTGAAGGTAGGCCTGGAAATACATCCACAGGTACACCTCCAATTGACTCAAATTATGTCAATTAGCCTATCAGAAGCTTCTAAACCCATGACATAATTTTCTGGAATTTTCCAAGCTGTTTAACTTCTCTGGGATATGTGGGACGCTAACGTCCCACTTGGCCAAAAGCCAGTAAAAATGCAGAGCGCCAAATTCAAATGAATGRCTATAAAATCAAACTTTCATGAAATTCACATGCAATACACTAAATTAAAGCTACACTTCTAAACCAGCCAACATGTCAGATTTCAAATAGGCTTTTCGGCGAAAGCAAACGATGCTATTATCTGTGGATAGCACCATAGTAAACAAAGAGAGAGAAGCATATTTCAACCCTGCAGGCGCGACACAAAATGCAGAAATTAAAATATAATTCATGCCTTACCTTTGAAGAGCTTCTGTTGTTGGCACTCCTATATGTCCCATAAACATCACAAATGGTCCTTTTGTTCGATTAATTCCGTCTATATATATCCAAAATGTCAATTTATTTGGCGCGTTTGATCCAGAAAAACACTGGTTCCAACTTGTGCAACGTGACTACAAAATATCTCAAAAGTTACCTGTAAACTTTGCCAAAACATTTCAAACTACTTTTGTAATACAACTTTAGGTATTTTTTTTACGTAAATAATCGATCAAATTGAAGACGGGATGATCTGTGTTCAATACAGGATTAAAACAAACTGTAGCTAGCTTTCTGGTCACGCGCCTCTATCTAACAGTACACTTCAAGTTACCCTCGTTCTGGATGGCCGTACTTCTTCATTACACAAAGGAGAAAACCTCAACCAATTTCTAAAGACTGTTGACATCCAGTGGAAGTGGTAGGAACTGCAAGAAGGTCAATTAGAAATCTGGATTCCCAATGAAAACTCATTGAAAAGAGTGAYCTCAAAAAATAAATCTGAATGGTTTGTCCGCGGGGTTTCACTAAATTAGTTCTGTTATACTCACAGACATGATTCACACAGTTTTAGAAACTTYAGAGTGTTTTCTATCCAAATCTACTAATAATATGCATATCTTATCTTCTGGGGATGAGTAGCTGGCAGTTGAATTTGGGTATGCTTTTCATCCAAACGTGAAAATGCTGCCCCCTATCCTAGAGAAGGCACAGTCAACTTAGTGTATGTAAACTTCTGACCAACTGGAATTGTGATTCCGTGAATTATACGTGTTTGAAAAACAATTGTTGGAAAAATTACTTGTGTCATGCACAAAGTAGATGTCCTAACCGACTTGCCAAAACTATAGTTTGTTAACAAGACATTTGTGGATTGGTTGAAAAACAAGTTTTAATGATTCCAACCTAAGTGTATGTAAACTTCCGACTTCAACTGTACCTTTCAAGTTACAGTATTTCATCCATACAGTTTTTAATGACATCACAAAATGAAAAACAATATTACATTCATATTGTTATGTTAGAAATATTATTACATTATTCACTTTTTGGATGTTAGAGTTTTGGGTGGGAACAGACATTCCTTTGGTTGATACTAAAGTTAAAGAGAGAGTCCTCTCCTGCTTAATTTACAACCAAATGTGAGCTTTCAACCCGGCAGTTCCCTCCTCCCCCCTTTGCAGGTGGGAGAGGGTCTGGTTACTGTCAGCCGTTGCCAAGCTGATCTGACCCATTGTGATCCTCACAGGACAGTCATGACAGTAGTTTTCCACAACACAGTGGATTCATGTGATGGGTTGAAATTGATGTGATTGTTGTTGTTGGTAGCAACTGTGTGGATAGTTGGAGGATTGTTTTTCATTAGTTTGTGTGATTGAGTTGAAACAGACAGCGAATTATTGTTGAAATGCTAGGAGCTGATTCCCATGTGATTAACTAGTCATTTTTAAACTTCAAACTGTCTCTCCTAAGTTCTTTTTCTGTTAGTCTCTCCCGCCCTGGCTTTCCCTACTATATCTCGCTTTCATTTTTTCTTTCATACTCTCCCTCTCTCTCAGTTCTGTGTCTTGATAATGTGTCCCTCTTTTTTCTCACTTCTTCTCTCTGTKATCCCTCACTCTTCCCTCTTCCTCTCTCTGTGATCCCTCACTCCTTCCTCTTTTGTCTCTCTTCTTCTCTCTGTGATCCCTCACTCTTCCCTATTTTTCGTCTCTCAATGTCATTGCTCATTATCTCTGAATCACAATTTTTATAACGCCTTCTTTCTTCACATTTCTTTTTCTGATAGACCATGTCTGTGGCTTTGAGGACAAGCACATCTGCGGTTTCTCCCAGGACCGGGGCGACAATTTTGATTGGACAAGACAGAACCACCTGACCCAGAACCCCAAGCGTTCATCCAACACCGGCCCAGAGATGGACAGGAGTGGCACCAAAGAAGGTAGACTACACTCTTAGATGTAAAGGAGCCTGGAATAACCTTTTGAGGTTCTAAAAATTGCCACAAAGGTTTCTCGAGAAACTCCTCTTAACATTTTCTTCGAGGAACTCCTGTGACATGATGCATATCTTTTCTCAAAATACGCATATACCGGGCTGCCTGTGTAAATGTTCAAACAGGAAACTTTTTGTGATGGAAGGGGGAAAACTTTTTACATTTTTAATAATATATTGTAGCAGTAGCATATCAGAAGATGTGAGGCATGGCCTAATGTCATTCCTGTTCATCATATAAAGCTTGTACACTACAAATACAAAATGTCCTTGAATGTTTATACATATTACACGTGCTAATATCATATTAGCATTGCTGATTACAAAGAGCTCCGTGACAGTCATCCAAAATGCAATGACCTCTTTATATAGTAATAAAGTGTTAGTTACTCCAACATTGGGATTTGCATAGGCCCTTGAGGAACTGACACACGCCTTTAAGCCTCATTCAAGCTACAAAACTGTTAGTGTTCAACCTTTAATGTGAAGCTTCGGAGGGGATTTTGTTGTGGGGAATCTTCAGAATGGATAAGCAACCTTTATTCTCATTTTCGAGTGTGGAGCTGCAGCATTTCTGATCTAGGATCAGGTCCCCCCTTTTATTCGTTATGGCTTAAAAGGCAATACTGATCCTAGATCAGCACTCTTCTATTAGGCACTTTGGTAATATGGGCCCAGGTTTTTTGAGCAGAAATGATCCAAAAAGGATGTAAAATCAACATATTTTTTAAACTTTGGACACAGGGCCAATGAGAATATATTAACGTAGGTGCACATTATTTCATAGCACTTACAACTGTCATACCTATTTGTGTCACACAGAATTCACAAGGATTTACAGATAAACCCACATATAAAAGGGGACCAAATCCACTGTCTCTAACCCAACCCTCTGTCTCCCCTCTACCACCCGTCCAGGTTGCTACATGTACATTGAGGCCTCTCGTCCCCGGGTACCGGGGGACACTGCCCGTCTCTTGTCCCCCCTCTACAACGTCACCGCTACCAGGGGCCCCAAGGGTTCTGGTTGTCTCCCTTACTGCATCTCTTTCTTCTACCACATGAAGGGCAAGCAGACCGGTGAGTACATAAGCAACACCGGGTCAGAAGTAAAAGTAAGTAACCTTGTCTAAGCTAGAATGTTTCTGTAGTGTGAGGCAGCTTGATGTACAAGTACACCCCCTGGACAGGACACTTGTTTTGCAGGGCCTTAAAACCTATTAGGGCTAAGTGTCCCGCTAGCGGGACAACTTCCGGTGAAACTGGAGGGTGCGCAATTCAATAAATAATCATACAAATGATGGATATTAAACATTTAGGTACATGTAAGTGTCTTATATCGGTTGAAAGCTTAAATTCTTGTTAATCTAACTGCACTGTCTGATTTACAGTAGCTATTACATCAAAAGCATGCCATGCGATTGTTTGAGGACGGCGCCCCACATCAAAATATTTTTACACTGGCACAGGTTTCATAAATTCACAAATAGCGATTAAATATTCACTTACTTTAAAAAAATCTTCAGCTGATTTGTAATCCAAAGGGTCCCAGCTATAACATGTAGTGTCATTTTGTTAAATAAAATCCTTCTTTATATCCCAAAAAGTCAGTTTAGTTGGCGCCATCGATTTGAGTAATCCACTCGTTCAACAGAAAGAGAAAGSAATCCGAAAACCTACCCCTAAACTTTATTCCAACAAGTCAAAATATGTTTCTCTTTACTCCTCAGATACCCTAAAATGTAATGAAACTATAATATTTCTTACGGAAAGAAGTATGTTCAATAGGAAACCGATTTTAGCAGGTGCGTTCTGTCTTCATGGCGCGCGCAAACACGAATTTCCAAGACTATGTCCCTGTACTAAAACTGATATTTCTTCTTCGTTTTTGAAATTACAAGCCTGAAACCTTGAACAGACTGCTGACACCCTGTGGAAGCCATAGGAATTGCATCCAGGGAGCTAATTTCTAGTATGCCCTTATACTTTCCATTGTAAAAGCATGGTCTCTAACATAGGCTAATGTGATTAGCATGAGTTTGTAAGTAACAAGAACATTTCCCAGGACATAGACATATCTGATATGGGCAGAAAGGTTAAATTCTTGTTAATCTAATGGCACTGTCCAATTTACAGTAGCTATTACAGTGAAATAACATCATGCTATTGTTTGAGGAGAGTGCACAATTATGAACTTGAAAACAAATTAATAAACCAATGAAGTACATTTGGGCAGTCTTGATACACCCTTTTTGCAATGGTTCATTGGATCGGTCTAAAACGTTGCACATACACTGCTGCCATCTAGTGGCCAACATCTAAACTGCACCTGAGCTGGAATAATACATTACGGAATTTCTCTTGCATTTCAAACAAAATGGTACCAAATTGTTTTTAAATGCATATTTTTTTTTAAATATTATCTTTTACCAGATCTAATTAATGTGTTATATTCTCCTACATTAATTTCAYATTTCCACAAACTTCAAAGTGTTTCCTTTCAAATGGTGTCAAGAATATGCATATCCTTGCTTCAGGTCCTGACCTACCGGCAGTTAGATTTGGATACATGTATGTAATTTTGGGCGAAAATTGAGAAAAAAGGTCCAAACCTTTTTTTAAGTGCAGGGTCTCGTGCCCGTGGGGACCCGGCCCAATTTAACCCCTGAGTGTACATCGACGTGCACACACACACATACATGCATGGACGCACAAGCACGCACGCAGACAGCCAGACATACTCCATACGCACGCAGCACAAACACACACATACACACAGACAAATGTTCACATTTACGTGCACACACATGCACACACACACAGGGCAGACTGGCATAGCCCTTGCTGCTGCCGTGAGACAGTCTCCCTAGCCAGGACAAAGTGGGCATGCTTACTTTATCATTGTCTTACTTAGACTGGACAGGAGACGACAATAAGCACATAAGGACATAGATAGATGGGACAAWAAGGACATAGACAGATGTCAAATACACCCTGTCAGGTGTGTCCCGGGATGCATGTGTGTGTACTCCTCAAAAGCAGGTAGTGGTGGTAAGAGAAGGGGGCAGAGGGGTTGTCGCTGGGTGATTTACGAGAGGGGGCATGACGCAATCAGTCACTGGGGAAGTGGTTCATCATAGCGCGTGCTATCGGACGGGTTTATCGAGTGCATAGATCTTGTGGCACACTTCGTCCATGTCAACAACCTGGCCCTGCTGATTAATGGGTGTAGAGGATCTGAGTGTGTTAAAACAAAGCTGTTTGTGAATGGGTGTGTGTGTGTGTGTGTAAGTGTGTGTGTTTGTTCCCCTTGGAACCATTGTCCCCCCCGTCACTCTACAGGTACTCTAAGTGGTGTAGTTAGAGGTGTTCCCTCTGCGGAAAATGAAGTGATTCTAATCTATCATATTGTAGAAGAGTGGTTGTATCTGTTGTATAGGGAAGTGTAGGAGGAAGACCGATGCCTAGATCCCAAATCGATCACAACCTCTTAATTCTGTTAAGGGATGCACACCTCTCTTCCAGTTCCTCAGTCCTGCAAACCTTGAATTGGCATTGAATCTCTCTCTCTCTATCTCTCTCTCTTTATCCCTCTCTCCATTCTCAAATTGTTTAATTAGTCGTTGCCCACTGACTGCCCCTGAACCCTCACCCAGACCACTCAACACATTTTCTCCTTTTCCTTATTCTCTCATTCTCCCTCCCTGCTATCTCTCTCCCTTCCGCACTACCTCTATGTCTCTTCTGAATGTGGCAGACCAGACACCAGACACACTCCTGAAATATCCTCCCTCCGTTCCGAGGCATTATCGACTCACTTCTCAAGGCTAGAGTAATGCTTTTTTAATAAGGGCTGACTCTTTAAGTCAGACTGCCATGACCCTAGAAGACAAGGAAGATCAGCTGGTCAAAATGGAAGTGGAGAGACAGTAGTCCATTAATCCCAGCCCTTATTTTAGAGGGAATTCCCCTACACTCTTAGAATTATTATTCACCTTTATTTAAACCTTTATTTAAACTAGGAGTCACATTGAAATAAAACTATTTTACCAGAGAGCCCTGTATATGTTTACAAATAAAACCTAATACATAAATAAAACACAACAGCCCTACATAAACTTTACAACTAAAACACACTATAATAAAACACATAATACACAACATTAAACATATTTAAGAAAATCGCATTCCCTAACATAAAAGCCTGAAAGGCAACCGAATATCTAATTGCATGAATTATGTGTATTGTTCCACGCATAAGAGTCCTAAAACCGTCCCCAGTGATAAAAAGTATTGCTGAATGGAATACTGAGTCCAAAACAGAGGCTGCCACAAGCACATAAATAATGTAGTGTAGCTAATTTCACGGAGAACAATCTTCCTTCTATTTTCAGAACTGAGACAGGATTTATTTCTATATAAGAAACAATCATAGATCTTAGCTTTGTCAAGTTTTCAATTTGTGTTTTAAAAGACAACTTGTCATCAATCCAGATACCCAAGTACTTATAGTGAGAAACTTGCTCAATTTGGGCTCCAATTGGAGTGCAAATACGCAAGTCCTCAGGGTCAACATTACGAGACCTAGAGAACAACATAAACTTTGTTTTATTTGCATTTAACATCATTTAAGATCAGAAAGTGATTTTGGGATTGAGTCAAAACCATGCTGAAGGTCTTGAATGGCCTGCAGCACTGAAGAGCCACAGGAATGAATAACTGTGTCAGCTGCGTAGAGATGAATGTTATAGGTGCTAACAGTATTTCCAATATCATTTATATACAACGTGAACAACAATGGCCCCAAAATCGAACCCTGGGGTACCCCTTTAAGCRCTTCAAGAAATGTGGATTTAACCCCGTCTATCATAATAGCCTGGGTTCTGTCACTACGATAGTTGTGAAACCACAAACTGGCTTCAGTGCCAAGGCCTAACACAGACAACTTACTCAATAAGATAGAATGATCAACAGTATCAAAAGCTTTTGACAAATCTATAAATAGGGCAGCGCAATTCATCTTAGCATCCAACGCATTAGGGGTGACTCGAGTAATCCTGGAGATTCTCAAGGAACCCTGGAGTTCCTCAAGGAGCCATTGCAGTCAATGGGTTCATATTTGCATGATTGGTTAGTTAAGGGGTTCTTGGAGGAACCTTTAGTGTTTCACTGTAGCAAAGGTTACAGAGGGATTTTTTTTTGCAGGCGTGTGCATAGCACTTGGATTTACAGTTGGATTTGTTGCGCTGCSAGACTCCGGAGAAGATGAAAATATGTGTTTTTTGCCGATGGCTTTATGGGATAGCTTGCAACTTGTAAACAATGACCCCTTCCTATATTTGTATTTGTATTTATTATGGATCCCCATTAGCTGTGGCCAAGGCAGCAGCTATTCTTCCTGGGGTTCAGCAAAATTAAGGCAGTTATACAATTTTAAAACATTACAACAATGGTTGGGTGTACAATAGATCCAGGTCCTATAGATCCAGTGTTACACGTCATCAGAGCGCGATGTATGTTTGTTGCTGTTGAACGCTGTTGAACGCCGAAACTGAAACCTGTCGAACGCTGAAACCTGAAATAAAGACCTCGGTTTAAAAGCTGACAGTGTTTTTCTATACTTTTATTTTATATTTGAATCCTCCGGCTGTGTTGGGCTAAATTGCTGTGAGTACTGCTATCTGTCCCAGGATCCTGCCAGATTCCGTATAGGGGGAGAGACGCAAAAGCCAAGCTAGCTTAGCTGGCTCGGCGGTCTTAAATGGAGGCCGCTATTGAACGTTTCCAGCGTTGCAGGAGCTGCGTTTACTTTGCTTTGTTCCGGGACAATGTGGACCGCGCTGACTTTCAATGTAGCAACTGCTTGCTTGCGGAGGACTACAGGAGCGAAGTAGCTACACTTAGCAAGCAAGTAGCAAACCTACATAAGCTACTGGGGCACCCACGCCCACCTACATTTTCTTCCACCCCAGTATCCGGACGCCGCTCTGGTCTGTTGGAAGTTTCACCGCTGTGTCGGCTCTCCACAGCCTATGTATTTGCTGCTTCACAGTCCCCGCTATTCCATGGTTGAGTGTCTATGTGTGTAACATGTAGTGCGTATAGCCTTAATATTCATGATGATAATTGTTATCCATATCGTATCACCGTCATGGTTGCATCATAATTATCTTTAACATAATTGAAAAACACATCCCAGCATTTCCATAGCAATTGACGTTTCACCTGATCATGAAAGAGACCTTGCATTACTCGAGACGGCTTCACTACAGTACAAAAGTATTCCGTACAATGTTATTATTCCCCAATGCCCCCATTCTGATATCTTCCCCCTGCTTGTTGTAAACATATATAAACTTTTAGACAAATACATAAAAAAGATAGATAAACAAGAAACATATTCAATTATAAAACAGTTCTCGACAATAGAGAGAGAGAGAGGTGAGAGTGGGAGAGAAGAGGTGAAAGAAGAGAGCGAGTGAGATCAGGTGTGTGTGTGTGTATGTATAAGTCCGTATGTGTAAGCGAGCATGTTATTGAGTACGTGTGTGTTCATATCCACTTCATACTGTTCAGATATTTTTACAGTTCCCATACTTTCTTTCTTTCGTAACCTGAGGTTCCTGTAGAATTTAGTACAGCCATGGTGTTATAGAGCTGTCTCGTAATAGCTGTCCATCTATAAAGAGTTTGTCCACAATGAGAAAGGCAYGCTTACCCTTCTCCCTCTGTTGCCTCTGTACCGGATACAGTCTCTTACGACGTTCGTTTATCTCCCTTGGAAATTGGTCATTGAGACCGAATTTGGTCCCTTTAAGCTCCCTTCCCTTGCTTTTGATCAGCTCCTTTTGTTGGTAGTGTTCAAATTTTGCGATGATCGGTCGGGGACCCTTGGTCTTGTTGCTCCAAGTCTGTGTACTCGGTGGAAAGCCACCTTGTTTACAGTCTCTATAGGAAGTTTCAAGGCAGATCRCATGAATTCTCTGATCGCGCCCTCTAGATTATTGGATGCGTCCTCAGGAATCCCAGAAAAATTMATATTTTCTCACATGCTACGACTTTGTATGTCTAGTAGCGACTCCTTCATCACCCTGTTTTCCGTGAGTAGACAATCCAAGTTGGAATCGTGGATTTTAACCTTGGCTGTGAGTGCCTTGTTCTCTCCTTGGAGCGTGATAATTTCACTATGGCTAAACTCCAAACTCCCCCTCAGTCCTGCTGCCTCCTCACACAACTTTTCCAGTGTTGCATGGATTTCAGCCAGAGCACTAACCTCTATTTCAACGGTAAGTAAATCGTCCGTGTCTGTAAATKAACCTGTTTTTCTTTTTTTTGTCGGGTTAAAGTTATTTTGTGAGGTAGTYGGATCTTTCCATGATGGAGTATGTTGTTCCTCCATAGCGTAAAGCTGTTGGTAGACTTGAGACTTGGACTCAAAGACTTGAGAACATCTCTGCTGCCTGGTATGGCAACTGCTCGGCCTCTGACCACAAGGCACTACAGAGGGTAGTGTGTACGGCCCAGTACATCACTGGGGCCAAGTTTCCTGCCATCCAGGACCTCTATAACAGGCGGTGTCAGAGGAAGGCCCTACAAACTGTCAAAGAGTAGTCATAGAGTCACTAGTCATAGAGTGTTCTCTCTACTACCACACGGCAAGTGGTACCGGAGCGCCAAGTCTAGGTCCAAAAGGCTTCTTAACAGCTTCTACCACCAAGCCATAAGACTCCTGAACAGCTAATCAAATGGCTACCCAGACTATTTGCACTGTCCCCCCACCCCATCTTTTACGCTGCTGCTACTCTGTTTATTATCTATGCTTAGTCACTTTAACTCTACCTACATCAATTACCTCGACTAACCGGTGMCCCGCACATTTATTCTGTACCGGTACCCCMTGGATATAGCCTTGYTACTGTTATTTTACTGCTGCTCTACAAACATTTTTTACTTATCTATTTTTTTACTTAACACTTATATTTCTTAAAACTGTGTTGTTGGTTAAGGTCTTAACCTGTTGTATTCGGCGCATGTGATAAATTTGATTTCATTTCATGTTTGGTTGGCCTACGATACATTTTAATTTAKCCAACCATTTCTTACCCTCCTCTGAGTGGGTGCGATGTTTATTCATGCACATGAATGTTTGCAAGTAGAAGTTGTGTTTATTTAATTCAATGTATGGTTTCCTTTGTTCATATTTCCCGGGTAATCTTCAAGTTCCGTGTGTCTGTGTCCTATGTACAGTATGTCCCTGTCATTTTTGTAGTGCGTAATAAGGGAGCGCTCGACTCAGTTCACATTGAAAAGGCTACGTGACCTGCRCTCCACGCTTTTGAGTTAGAACTTTGAACTTTGTTCCATGTATTAATGGTGTTGAAATATAATTAATAATCATTGTCTGATTAAGATGAATGTACCAATGTAACAATGGATGTGGAAATGGCTTTTTACATTGTAGAACCAGTTTRTCAGTTGTAATTGCAAATTGGGTAATTGTATGGTCCTGGGGGCAAAGTGCTTATGTTATTGTAGGCCTACCTGTTTGATCTCCTGTTAGACAGACTCGGTTTGGTTTCTCAAGGGGAGCCTGTACAGTTTTGCCCTCGACCTGTTTTCGTTCAGAAAGGACAAGCTATTTCTTTTGGGCTATTTCTTGAGTATATTTGTTAAATCTACTTGTATATTTTGTGTGATACGACGCTTTCATCATTGGATCACCAAGACCTGTAAATAAATCTACACTCTTGCATTCTGCTGATTGCATGCCCTTACAACTGATACAAGTCCCTATTTTACAATTACATTTGCTAATCAAAATGTGTTCAAATAAAATAAATGAAAAGGGCTGTCTGGTAATAGGTAATAGACAAGATTTGTAGTTGAACAAGTCGTTGCATGTATAGATAATTTTTATTACTTGACATGAGACTTGAATTGAAAACTTGTGACTCGCCTTGAGACTCAAACCTTGTGACTCGAATAATAGTGACTTGGTCCCACCTTTGCTGCATTCAAAGTAAACACTGCTGAGATGGAGGATCTTCGGCAATTCGGATTGAATACGGGCCTTGATTGCTGATTACAGCTGATTACTTAGCGCTTGGTAAGGCTACTAAGTCTGAAAACGTCTGAGAAACTTGACACTTCTTCTTTACTGGCCTTGTTAATAAGTTCAAAGGGAACAGGAAGAAACGTCCTGTGTGGCTCAGTCGGTAGAGCATGGTGCTTGCAACGCCAGGGTTGCGGGTTTGATTCCAATGGGGGACCAGTTTGAAAAAGTATGAAACGGTATGCACTCACTACTGTAAGTCGCTCTGGATAAGAGTGTCTGCTAAATGACAAAAATGTAAAGATACACATTATTATAACAAGTGAGAACAGGCCCCTAAAGGCAAGCTGCCAATGGACAACAGTCTTGTGTGGCCAGACACCCCATTCACATGGCAAGAGAGGTTACAAATGCTGGTGCTGTGCCACACACAYTCTGCCAATCTCCCACTCCTATTCAATCTTTGTCACGATATCCCATGATATGCAGTATTTCAGCATAAGAGATGGCCATATATATGCATCATCGCTACTCTGTTCTATTCATATCCTCTGTGTCCTTCAGGCAGCAGGAATATGAAATCCCACGAGGCCTGTGTCGAGCCGCATGCAACATGGCTAATGATAATAACAACAATTCTGCATTTCATCTGTAGAAAACCCATTTCTCAGGAACTGAAGTGCTAGATAACAAATTGAGTGACTCTTAATAGTGTTGACAACTGCTGGAGGAATGCAACGATTCAGCTCCTGGGGAGGAAGGAGGGGGGTGAGGGAGTGTCAGCGGTAGTGTCACTATAGCAACTAGGCTCTCTTTCTCTCCATCGCTTTCTCTCCCTCTCATGGTTTTCTTTCCTTCATCTGTCTCTCCAATTCCTAGTCCTGTTTGTCCCTCCTCCTCCCTCTTTCTTTCTCCACACTTCTTTCTCCATCCCCTCCATCTCTCCCTCTATTTTAGAAGCGGCGATTAACTTCTTTGGTATAGGAGGCAGCATTTTCACTTTTGGATGAATTTCGTGCCCATAGTGAACTGCCTCCTACTCTGTCCCACACGCTAATATATGCATATTATTATTACTATTGGATAGAACACACTCTGAAGTCTAAAACTGTTTGAATGATGTCTGTGAGTATAACAGAACTCATATGGCAGGCAAAAACCTGAGAAAAAATCCAAACAGGAAGTGAAAATTCTGAGAGTGGTCGTTGTTAAAGTCATCGCTTATTCAATTCTCTGTAATATATGGATCTGTTTGCACTTAATACACCTTCCACTAGATGTCAACAGTCAGTAGAACGTGGAAKGAAGCTTATGCTGTGTTGTGGGACCGGATGGGAGGGGAATGAGTCAGTGGTCTGGCAGATTGCCAGTTCCTGGTCACGCGCTTTCCTCATTATATCGTCTTGCGTTCCGTTACTTATAGAGACTGAAAAGAATTCTCCGGTTGGAACCTTATTGGATATAAATGATAACAACATCCTGAAGATTGATTCTCTACTAAGTTTGACCAGTTTATTTGACCTGGAATATAACTTTTTGAAGTTTTCGTCCGACGTTTGCATTTGGACACGTGTACTACACATGCTAGCACAATTAGCTAATTGGACATAAGTAATGGACATTATCGAACAAAACAACGATTTATTGTGGAACTAGGATTCCTGGCACTGCATTCTGATGAAGATAATCAAAGGTAAGGGAATATTTATGATGTAATTTTGTATTTCTGTTGACTCCAACATGGCGGAAAAATGTTACATCTGAGCACCGTCTCAGATTATTGCATGGTGTGCTTTTTACGTAAAGTTTTTTTTAAATCTGACAGCGGTTGCATTAGGAACAAGTGTATCTTTAATTATATGTAAAACATGTATCTTTCATCAAAGTTTATGATGAGTATTTCTGTTATTTGACGTGGCTCTCTGTAATTACTCCGGATATTGGAGGCATTTCTGAACATGGCGCCAATGTAAACCGAGATTTGTGGATATAAATATGCACATTATCGAACAAAACATAAATGTATTGTGTAACATGATGTCATATGAGTGTCATCTGATGAAGATGTTCAAAGGTTAGTGATTAATTATTATTAATGGTTTTTGTTACTACTACACTACTTTTGCTGGGAAAATGGCTGTGTTTTTCTGTGGCTATGTACTGAGCTAATATAATTGTTTGGTGTGCTTTCCCCGTAAATCCTTTTTGAAATCAGACATGTTGGCTGGATTCACAACATGTGTAGCTTTAATTTGGTGTCTTTCATGTGTGATTTCATGAAAGATTGAKTTTTATAGTAATATATTTGAAATTGGCGCGCTACATTTTTTCTGGATTTTGGCCAAGTGGGACGCTACCGTCCCACCTATCCTAGAGAAGTTAACAAAAAGTGATAAACATTGATGATTCCTCGGCAGTCCTGCTGCTGTCCCTCTTTCTCTCTCTCTGGGCTAACCAGACCCGTACAATTTTTTTTATGGATCCAAAGCTCATTAAATGTTGTTTAATGCTGCCGCTGAGCCCAAAGAGGGAAAATGAGGGGGCGGGAGACACAGAAACATGGCTTATGGGTAATTAATAGGGAGAGTGAGGATAGAGCGAGAGAGGGAGAAAGACAGACAGATAGAGGATTAAGTGAGTGTGTGAGGGTGTCACCTGATTTGTTTTACCTGTCTCCACCCCCCTCGAAGTCAAATCAAAATCAAATCAAATTTATTTATATAGCCCTTCGTACATCAGCTGATATCTCAAAGTGCTGTACAGAAACCCAGCCTAAAACCCCAAACAGCAAGCAATGCAAGTGTAGAAGCACGGTGTAGAAGTCACCCATCTTACCCACTTATCCCCTGGGTATTTATACCTGTGTTTTCTGTCTGTCTGGGCCAGTTTGTCTTGTTTGTTCAAGTCAACCAGCGTTTTGTCTCAGCTCCTGCTTTTCCCCAGTCTCTCTTTTTCTCGTCCTCCTGGTTTTGACCCTTGCCTGTCCTGACTGAGCCTGCCTACCGTCCTGTGCCTTTGCCCCTACTCTGGATTACCAACCTCTGCCTGACCTGACCCTGGGCCTGCCTGCCGTCCTGTACCTTGGCCCCACTACTCTGGATTATCGACCCCTGCCTGGCTTGACCTGTCGTTTGCCGGCCGCTGTTGTTGCAATAAACATTGTTACTTCAACACAGTCTGCACTTGGGTCTTATCTGAAATCTGATAGAGGGAGGCAGTGAGTGAGTCTGTGAATCCTAAACCACCCCCTCTCCTCTACCAAGTCGCTCAGAGGGCCCTCCATTGTCACGTGTTGCTGACGAAACTCAGAGGGTAACTTCCAGAGAGTGGCGAGGGGATCAATAAACCCATCAACTATGGGACACACTCGTGACTTGAATGATGTTCCACTTTTAAATAATAATTAAATGAACATGAAATTCAAACTAACAAATCCCCCTGTTGTTTTACAAGATATAAACCTCAGTAACAGTTAAACATTTCATTTGGGAGTTATTTCGTCTGTTACATATGTCTCAATATGATACAAGGAATATATGTCTCATCTGTTACAAAAGTCTCAAAATCAAACAAATGCATGTGACATATAATTAGGCACGCCTCTCCATACTTCTTTAATCAAATGGGCCAAACTTCAAACATACCGCGGTGCGTGTCGGGATAGCACTTCGCTCTGACGCCTGCAGCCWTGCCGGCTTTGGCCAAAGTGGTTGTCGAAGGGTCTAATTCAGCGTCTCCCAAACTCGGTCCTCTGCACCCCAAGGGGTGCATATATAGTTTTTTYCCCCTGACACTACACAGCTGATTGAAATGATCAAAGCTTGATGATTAGTTGATTATTTCAATCAGCTGTGTAGTGCTAGGGCAAAAAGACAAAACGTGCACCCCTTGGAATCCCGAGGACCGAGTTTAGGAAACCCAGGGCTAATTAGCCCCTACACCACTCAGTCCTGGGTCCCCCCTGGGTGGAAGTTTTGGTTTGACCCTTGCAGTAGACAGCTGATTTAAATAATCAAAGCTTGATGATGAGTTGATTAGGGAGAGATTTGAGATTCAGCCACTGGGATTCAGCCAGTGAGTGAGTGAGTACTAAATTGAACTGCAGAGACTCAGTCCAAGTCTCTACACTTCTCCAAAAGTGTGTACTCATTCACTCACCCCATGCATTCAAAAGCATTAGATTGGTCCTTACCGGTCCTTGGATTTTTCGACCCTTTAAATCCATAAGGGGGGAGTGAATGAGTGCACTCTTTGGGAAAAGGGTAGATAATCAGAATGTAGACTACCACAGAAATGACTGAGATGAGGAGCTCAGTTCTAATGGAGTTGTCAATCAGACACTCATCAGACCAACATGCCAGGATAGGTCAAAGTTAACCAATGAATATGCTAARTCACACTTGGTTTTCAGACACACTCCAACAACCAACCACCATGGGAGGGGTTCAACAGTCATAAATCATGTTTTTCATGAAATGTGACGATATTTGGATAAAACCAGATCAAAGTATGATGACCAAAGTATGAAAAATGTTGCTTCTACATTGATAAAGTTTGATCATAAAGTTACTGGTCCCCTCCCCCACGTCAAATACTTGGATTCAGGAGGCGGGATTATTACAAAGACAGGGTGACATCACCCTAAATCAAATTTTTATACACCAATGGTTACATTATATTCTCTTAACTAATTTAAGTAAATACAGCCATTTTTCTCATCCATTTACACCCAAAATCAAATCAAATTGTATTGGTCACATACATGTRTTTAGCAGATGTTTTTGCGTGTGTAGAGAAATGCTTGTGTTTCTAGCTCGGGCGGTGCAGTTGCCGTACCAGGTGGTGATACAGCCTGACAGGATGCTCTCAATCTGTAAAATTTGTGAGGGTTTTAGGTGCCAAGCCAAAGTTCTTCAGCTTCCTGAGGTTGAAGAGGCGMTGTTGTGCCTTTTTCACCACACCGTCTGTGTGGGTGGACCATTTCAGTTTGTACGCCGAGGAACTTGAAGCTTTCCACCTTCTCCACTGCGGTCCCATCGATGTGGATAGGGGGGTGCTCCCTCCCTGTTTCCTGAAGTCCACGATCAGCTCCTTTGTTTTGTTGACGTTGCATGAAAGGTTAATTTCCTGACACCACACTCCTAGGGCCCTCACCTCCTCCCTTTAGGCTGTCTCGTCATTTTTGGTAATCAAGYCTACTACTGTTGTGTCTTCTGCAAACTTGATGATTGAGTTGGAGKCGTACGTGGCCACGCAGTCATGGGTGGACAGGGAGTACAGAAGGGGGCTGAGCACACACCCTTGTGGGGCCCCATTGTTGAGGATCAGCAAAGTGAAGCTGTTGCTTCCTACCTTCACCACCTGGGGGCGGCCCGTCAGGAAGTCCAGGACCCAGTTCCACAGGGTGGGGTTCAGACCCAGGGCCCCAAGCTTAATGATGAGCTTGGAGGGTACTATGCTGACCTATAGTCAATGAACAGCATTCTTACATAGGTATTTCTCTTGTCCAGATGGGCTAGGGCAGCGTGCAATGCGATGGCGATTGCATCGTCTGTGAATCTATTGGGGCGGTAAGCAAATTGATGTGGGTCTAGGGTGTCAGGTAAAAAAGAGTTGATATGATCCTTGACTAGTCTCTCAAAGCACTTCATGATGTCAGAAGTGAGTGCTACGGGGCGAAAGTCATTTAGTTCAGTTACCTTTGCTTTCTTGGGTACAGGAACAATGGTGGCCATCTTGAAGCATGTGGGGACAGTAGACTGGGATAGGGAGAGATTGAACATGTCTGTAAACACTCCAGCCAGCTGGTCTGCGCATGCTCTGAAGGCGCGGCTAGGGATGCAGTTTSGGCCGGCAGCTTTGAGAGGGTTAACACGCTTAAATGTCWTACTCACGTCGATCACGGAGAAGGAGAGCCCACAGTCCTTGCTAGCGGGCCGCGTTGGTGGCACTGTGTTATCCTCAAAGCGGGAGAAGAAGGTGTTTAGCTTGTCTGAAAACAAAATGTTGGTGTGCGCAATGTGGAATATACACAGCTGTGACTATAACCGAAGAGAATTCTCTTGGGAGGTAATACGGTTGGCATTTGATTGTGAGGTATTCTAGGTCGGGTGAACGGATGTTTGCACTCACGAGACTCCCAGTTACACAATAAATGTTATTTTTGTTCGATAAATATTACTTTAATAACAAAACCCGCCATTTGGGTTGCGCGTTATATTAGGAAAACCACAGCCTCGTTCCGTTCAACGAAAATTCCAAAAAGTATCTGTAATGTTCGTAGAAACATGTCAAATGTTTTTTATAATCAATCCTCAGGTTGTTTTTAACATACGTAATCGATAATATTTCAACCGGACCGTAACCTATTCAATAAAAGAGAGAAAGAAAATGGAGAGCTACCCCTCTCGCTCGCAGGAACTAATCAAAGGACACCTGACTAGTTTTGAAAAATCTCGCTCATTTTTCAAAATAAAAGCCTGAAACTATGTCTAAAGCCTGGTCACAGCCCGAGGAAGCCTTTGGAAACGGAATCTGGTTTATACCCCTTTAAATGGAAGAAAGACGGGAAATGAAACACAGATAAAAAATAAAAAAAATCACTTCCGGGTGACATATTCAGTTTTGTTATAGTCACAGACAATATTTTGACAGTTTTGGAAACTTTGGAGTGTTTTCTATCCTAATCTGTAAATTATATGCATATTCTACGATCTGGACCTGAGAAATAGTCCGTTTACCTTGGGAATGTTATTTACAAAAATTAAAAAAATAAATCTGACCCCTAGCGTCAAGACCTTGATTGTACAATATTTGCACATTATTCTATAAAAAAAATTATTGAAGCTCTGTCAAGTTGTTTCTTGATTAAATCAAATTGTATTGGTTACATGCGCCGAATACAACAGGTGTAGACCTTACAGTGAAATGCTTACTTACAAGCCCTTCACCAACAATGCAGTTTTAAGAAAAAGAAGTGTTAAATAAAATATAGATTAATTAAAATGTTTTATTAAAAATAATTAAAGAGCAGCAGTACAATAACAGTAGCGAAGTTTACATACACTTAGGTTGGAGTCATTAAAACTCGTTTTTCAACCACTCCACAAATGTCTTGTTAACAAACTATAGTTTTTGGCAGGTCGGTTAGGACATCAACTTTGTGCATGACACAAGTCACTTTTCCAACAATTATTTACAGACAAATTCCAGTGGGTCTGAAGTTACACGAAGTTGACTGTGCCTTTAAACAACTTGGAGAATTGCAGAAAATGATGTCATGGCTTTAGAAGCTTCTAATAGGCTAATTGACATAATTTGAGTCAATTGGAGGTCTACCTGTGGATGTATTTCAAGGCCTACCTTCAAACTCAGTGCCTCTTTGCTTGACATCATTGTTGGGAGCAATTTCCAAATGCCTGAAGGTACCACGTTCATCTTTACAAACAATAGTACGCAGGTATTAACACCATGGGACCACGCAGCTGTCTACCGCTCAGGAAGTAGACGCGTTCTGTCTCCTAGAGATGAACGTACTTTGGTGCGAAAAGTGCAAATCAATCCCAGAACAACAGCAAAGGACCTTGTGAAGATGCTGGAGGAAACAGGTACAAAAGTATCTATATGTAACGAAGTTCCTCCTCCTCTTCATACGAAGAGGAGGAGTAGGGATTTGAGGACCAAAATGCAGCGTTGGAGTTAGACATAATATTTATTTAACAAGACAAAGACGAAACGAAATACTCTTAAACAAACTACAAAAACAACAAACGAAGTAGACAGACCTGGACGACGAACTTACACGTAACGAAGAACGAACGAACAAGTACTGACTACAAACAAAACGAACTCACGATACAGTCCCGTATGGTGCAACAAACACTGACACAGGAAACAACCACCCACAACAAACAGTGTGAAAACACCTACCTTAATATGACTCTCAATCAGAGGAAATGACAACCACCTGCCTCTAATTGAGAGCCATATCAGGTCACCCTTTAAACCAACATAGAAACAGAAAACATAGACTGCCCATCCAAACTCACGTCCTGACCAGCTAACACATACAAAACTAACAGAAAACAGGTCAGGAACGTGACACTATATCCACAGTAAAACCAGTCCTATATGGATATAACCTGAAAGTCCGCTAAGCAAGGAAGAAGACACTGCTCCAAAACCGCCATAAAAAAGCCAGACTACGGTTTGCAACTGCATATGGGGACAAAGATTGTACTTTTTGGAGAAATGTCCTCTGGTCTGATGAAACAAAAATAGAACTGTTTGGCCATAATGACCATCGTTATGTTTGGAGGAAAAAGGGGGAGGCTTGTAAGCCGAAGAACACCATCCCAACCGGTATAAAATACAGTATATACATATGACATGAGTAATGTTAGATAGGTAAACATTATTAAAATGGCATTGTATAAAGTGACTAGTGATCCATTTATTAAAGTGGCCAGTGATTGGGTCTCAATGTAGGCAGCAGCCTCTCACAAGCTGTTTTACAGTGTCTCGGCTTTGATGCACTTGTACTGAACTCGCCTTCTGGATGGTAGTGGTGTGAACAGGCAGGTTGTTGTCCTTGATTATCTTTTTGGCCTTCCTGTGACATCGGGTGCTAAGTTCGTAATTTTACAATTGTATTCGTATTTACAGACGRCATACAAGTTTGTTATTAAGGCACATGAAAGATGGCATTTCAGAAGAAGAAAATCATTTTGACTAAAAAAAGGTTACGTTCAAATGGCTCTCCTGTGAAGTGGGTGGGGAGCATTAAGCCAGGGAGACAGCCAACCTAACGTATGCATTGAATTACCGCTACTACTTGTGCTTAAGAGAACCCAATATATTATTCAGTCTCAAATCTAGGCAGGGCGCAGAAACAAAGGAAAGTGCTCTCAGCAGAAAAGGAAAATGAACTTCTAATAAACTTACATCTAATAAACTTAGATTGAGGTACAAAACACAACAGTGAAAATAGACAGAAACTGAACACAAGTTTTCTCGAGCATCGCTTGATTTTTCTAGCCTTTTTTTTTCTATTTTCCCTAACCCCTAACCCTAATTGTAACCCTTGCCCTAACTCCTAATTTTAAGATAGCCTTTGTCCTCGTGGGGATGTGGGAAATGTCCCCACAAGGATAGAAGAACAAGACCCCTCACACACACACACACACACACACACACACCCAAACCCCCCTCCAAAGCCTCTCAATAAGCTCTGTTCTCCCCTCTCTACCCCAACATGTAGGTACCCTGGACGTGTGGCTGAGGGTGAAGAGCATCGCCTCTGTGGACACTAAGGTCTGGAGCCTGATTGGGAACCAGGGTCCTGACTGGAACCAGGCCAACATCATTGTCAACCCCAGCGGACCCTTCCAGGTAAGGCCGTCCACGAGCATGCCTGGACAAAAATGTACCTTATTGACAAAATATTCCAATGACTGCTTTAGATTCAATCGGCATTCTGGAAAAACATTCATTTGAAAGTTTTCTCGAACTTGAGAGTCGAGAAACTTTCACAGCACATTGTAGGGCGATGACTACTAATGTAAAAAATGAAATCAAAAACAATTCTGACACAAGGTTTGCTCACACGTTATTTGGATAGTCCGGATTGTCCAAATAAAGTTTTACCCAGGGTTTTTACAGGACGCCGATGATTTATGATGAGAATGGGTAATCCACAGAATGTTCAGTGCTTTATTGTACAAAATAAAGTGATTTGTAAACAAAAACAAATACCAAAGATTTGCAAAAATGTAAATATGTTTTACCAAATGCAGTCGTCCTGCCCATCCCTGGTCATGAGTAAGCCTGATATTCCTGGTTGGCACGCTATGGAGGTCCACTCGGCTCCACAGGAGCCTCAGTTGCACTTTACTCCCACTCATCCCTATGGAGGTCAGGCGTGCTGAAGCGCTGACTCAGTGTGCGGTGTGTGTAGTGTGCAGTGATTACCGCTCAGGGCTCCATCTCATCTCCCCAGGTCCCCCGTTTGTGCTGAGTCAAGTCTATATAGCGTGTGTGTGTGTGTGTGTGCTGATATTCCTGGTTGGCACGCTATGGAGGTCCACTCGGCTCCACA
Source organism: Salvelinus sp. IW2-2015 (assembly GCF_002910315.2). Taxonomy (NCBI): domain Eukaryota; kingdom Metazoa; phylum Chordata; class Actinopteri; order Salmoniformes; family Salmonidae; genus Salvelinus; species Salvelinus sp. IW2-2015. Next base: position 1,538,405 of record NW_019957535.1, on the reverse strand, counting down.
GGAGCCTCAGTTGCACTTTACTCCCACTCATCCCTATGGAGGTCAGGCGTGCTGAAGCGCTGACTCAGTGTGCGGTGTGTGTAGTGTGCAGTGATTACCGCTCAGGGCTCCATCTCATCTCCCCAGGTCCCCCGTTTGTGCTGAGTCAAGTCTATATAGCGTGTGTGTGTGTGTGTGTGTGCGCGCATGTGTGTGTTTGTGTGTGTATATGTGTGTGTGTGTGTACATCTGTGTTTTATCTGGGTCATTGTAAGAGTTTGGATATACGGCTCTTATGTATGTGTACACATGTGTTTGAATGTGTGTATTTACAGTAGAGGAACATGCACATATTGGTTTGCCAGTCAGCAACCTGCTAGTTGGAATATGGCAGAATACAAACAGAGTAGTCATTCCTTCCGCAAGGCAATCAAGCAGGCAAAACGTCAGTATAGAGACAAAGTTGAGTCGCAATTCACCGGCTCAGACACGAGACGTATGTGGGAGGGTCTACAGACAATCACAGACTACAAAAGAAAAACTAGCCATGTCGCGAACACCTACGTCTTGCTTCCGGACAAGCTAAACACCTTCTCTGCCCACTTTGAGGATAACACAGTGCCAATGACGCGGCCCACTACCTAGAACTGTGGGTTCTCCTTCTCCGTGGCCGATGTGAGTAAGACATTTAAACGTGTTAACCCTAGCAAGGCTGCGGGCCCAGAAGGCATCCCTAGCCGCGTCCTCAGAGCATGTGCAGACCAGCTGGCTGGTGTGTTTACGGACATATTCAGTCTCTCCCTATCCCAGTCTGCTGTCCCCACCATTGTTCCTGTACCCAAGAATACAAAGGTAACTGAACTAAATGAGAGAACTAAATGAGAGACCAGTCAAGGATCATATCACCTCCATCTTACCTGTCACCCTAGACCCACTTCAATTTGCTTACCGCCCCAATATGTCCACAGACGATGCAATCGGCATCACGCTACACACTGCCCTATCCCATCTGGACAAGAGGAATACCTATGTTAGAATGTTGCTCATTGACTATAGCTCAGCATTCAACACTATATTACCCTCCAAGTTCATATTTAAGCTCGAGGCCCTGCGTCCGAACCCCGCCCTGTGCAACTTGGTCCTGGACTTCCTGAGGGGCCACCCCAGGTGGTGAAGGTAGGAAACAACACCTCCACTTCGCTGATCCTCTACACTGGGGCCCCACAAGGGTGCGTGCTCAGCCCTCTCCTGTACTGCTTGTTCACCCACGACTGCATGGCCAAGCAYGCCGCCAACTCAATCATCAAGTTTGCAGACGACACAACAGTAGTGGGCTTGATTACCAACAATGACGAGACAGCCTACAGAGAGGAGGTGAGGGCTCTGGGACAGAGAGACTGAAAAACAGTGTATATCTAAATGGCCATCAGACTGTTAAATAGCCATCACTAGCACAGAGAGGCTGCAGCCTATATACACAGACTTAAAATTATTGGCCACTTTAATAAATGGTACACTAGTCACTTTACATATCTTGCATTACTCATCTCATATGTGCAGTTGAAGTCGGAAGTTTACATACACCTTAGCCAAATCCATTTAAACTCAGTTTTTCACAATTCCTGACATTTAATTCTAATTCTAAAATTCCCTGTCTTAGGTCAGTTAGGATCACCACTTTATTTTAAGAATGTGAAATGTCMGAATAATAGTAGAATTATTTATTTTTATTTGGCCATTGGCCCAGTTTTGTTGCAATAAATTCTAATTGGTCAACCACAGGCTAGGGCTGGGTTATAAACTACATCCTGTCCCTTTGTTCTGTGGAGAGAATCACAGGAGAGAATCATTGGAGAGCATCACTGAGAACAGGGGAGTGATTTGTCCTATTTGAATAAACCAATTTTCTTCCCCCTGATTTGCTTTGTGGTCTGTGTTATTAAAGAAGAACATCAACTGCAAACAATATCAAACATTGGGAATCATTTATCACCCACAACATGCATTCGGATCGATTGCTATGGTCAAGGACTTGGCAAACAATACTACCTAAACCATCTAAACTGGAACAACCATCTCTGTAAAAGGTGCAATAGGTCCAACCCCTTACAGATTAGTGATGAGAGTTCCGAGTCTTTTCTGTGAGCCGACTCATTTTGCTACATTCACGTAAAAGAGTGGCTCCCAAACAGCTCTTAGTTAATGATGCTTCAAAATCGACCTAGAACCAATGTATATCCCAAAAGGTAGGCAGATCGTGAAATGTTGTTCAAATACATTTTGACCTGGCCAAATTATTAGACATTCTCACAATTATAATGCCTTTTTTTTTTTTTTACGCAATGAAAAAAAATCAGTACGGTCCAGACGCACTCTCCATGTTATTTATTGTTTCTGCAGTGAGAATTCACCCTCTTTAGAGAATTATTTTGTAACTTATCTGCAGAAACGCCTTGTTTTGAGCTCAAAAAGCAGTGGTAGCAGTATCCAAATGTACGTGTCTTTCACTGATGGGATTCGGTTCCTGACGTTCATCAAAAAGATGCTTTCAAAAAGTGCTGGTCGTTCGCGAACGACCCTTCACTATTACAGATTGGATTAGTTTAGAAAAGTTGTACCTTTTGTATAGTATAATCAATGAATCAATGTGCATGCAGAAACATCGATACTAGAACATTCTAAAACTCAACCTGCAACACAGCATTCAGGGAGGAATGATAATGAGCACCCTCTCATGTCTTTTTCACTCTGAGAGAGTTAACTGAAATACAACAAAGCCACGCAGTGTTGATCCYACTGTGAATAAAATAACACTTATTTTCGTCGCCGCGTGGTGAAAATGTTAATCCCACTGGTGTTAACCCCACTGGAATCAACACTCAGTTATAACACTCACAACACTTTTTACCTTAACACCAACACTTGCAAATTTCCTGTGCATGCGCGTGTGCAAAGTGTGCATGTATCTGCATGCACACAAGCCTGTGTGTGTGTGTGTGTGCGCCTGTGGGTGTGTGTCATAGGGAGCTGAGCCAGACTTTAGGGACAGCCCTGTTCTACTGCTACACATGTATCCCCTCCAGCAGGAGAAAACAAAGTGAGGAGAGCATAGTAATTTAGACAGMCACGCACACAGCCCCACTTACAGATGTTTACACAAGCTTTCAAAATCTCACACAGATACCCCAATCTTTACAAATATAAACCACACACATCAATAACAACCACACACCACATAGACAAAGGCATACAAACGTGCACAAACACACATGCACACACACGCACACACAGCTTTATAGCTGTTTAATTCATGGGGCCTTGGCAGCTCTCTTTCCATCTCTCTATTTCTCTTCCCTCTCAATCCTCTCCCCCTCTCTTCACACTCATGTCTCTCTCAATCTTCTCCGTTTCACCTCTCTTGCTCTCTCTCTCGTAGCCATAGTGCGTGTGTGTTTATTTGTGTTGGTGCTTGTGTGTGTGCGTGCATGTGTTTCTGTGTGTGTGTGTATGTGTATATTCACAGCCCCTGGTAAGGCTTGTCTGCCCTATAATAAATCAGGCTTGTACTGTCGGCAAGCGTTGGCCTCTGCCTATTAGATGAGGGGATTTACGCGAAAGAGCTATGGAAGTGAACACATGAATAAAAATGAATAGCAAGACCTGGCCGACTAGACACACAAGCACACACACATATGCACACAAGGACAAAGGTGTGTGAGGTGTGTGTGTGTGTTCGTGTGCATTTATAGCGGTGTGACTAATACCATTGAGTATAATTGGACATTGTGTGAATGGGCTCTTTTCCTCGACACCACCTGTCCGCCCACCACGGCCCTTTGGCCAATTAGCCTAGCCACCCCTCCGTCCTTCTTCCGCGGACAAGTCAAATGAAGATCCCTCGCAAACGAGTAGACCGGTCACATCTATCAGAGTCTCACCCCTTCACTCCCTCCATCCCTGTCAAAACCTCCTCTCCAGGCATTCTTTATTTATTCAAAGGAGTCCCTCGTTCAAAAGGAGTGTATTCTGGGATCCAATTAGAGAATAGCAGCGAGATAGCCGCGCCGTCCACCTTTCTGCTAAATTGGAAAAAAGAGAGAGTGGTCAGAGAGCTGGTAGTTGATGAGCCCCTGGTCAACTGTGGGCCAAGAGGCTGTGTGGCGTTTTGTCCTGATATGGACGAGTGCGCGTGGCGGGGGTTGTCCTGTGGTGCCTTAATTGCAACCTGTAGGGATGCAACCATAAGAAGCATACACTCACAGCGATGGATAGTTTAAAAATGGACACGCACAGAAATATYGAGGCACTCTAACACACACGAGCCAGAGTATACACTAACACCAATGAGTGCACGTTGCCTCACACTCAATATGCCGCAATCATTCGCCATGGATATGCAGTATCCCTGTTTTGTTTTCTCATTAAGAGAATTAASAATGGATTACCCACCAGTCTGAGGTGAATGCTATTATGGATGAAAGTGTACTCTCCTTGTTGTTGCTGTGGTGGTTGGTGTTGTTTCCTATTTTCTCCAAATGTAATACGCTCTATCTTTGATTAGCTCGGTGCGATGGGGTTTGGGGCTACAACTTTCCACAGTAATTAAGCTGTYAATCAAAACCAATGTCTTCTGGGTAAAAATGGAGAGCCGAACTGAAACTTTTCCTAACAGGTGGCCAGGGTATATAAGCCACTGCCCATTGCTTACGCCACAATATCTGGCCTCGTTTTATTTTAGGACGTTTGTTATTTTTTCAAATGGCTTCATAACATGGCCTTAGAGTAAACTCTGTCACTCTTTTTCATGTTGTTGKAAAGAGAGAAGTGAGGATAGGGTTTTGGAAAGTGACAAAATGTAAAAATAATTATAAAATAAAAACATTATTCTGAGTGGTAAATCACTTGTAGGTCTATGTAATTCTTGGCTGCAATTTGGYACAATACTTTGGTGGTATTGGCAATGCAAGTGGAAGTCCATTTTCTATGGAAAGCCAAGTTATTCTCTTTTTAAAGTCTGTTTTTCTCTTTCCCTGTCCAGGTGGTGTTTCAGGCCATTCGGGGATCGGGCTACGAAGGCGACATTGCCATCGATGATGTATCAGTCACCAAAGGGAAATGCAAGCAGGAGAATTCCGTTTCCAACACAGGTATGTCACAATATTACTGTAGGTGTAGGGGGAAGTTGCCCCTTGACGCAGATCTTAGGTCAGAATCTGTCTATTAATCTCACCAACTCACTAAAGGCAGACACAGTCTATCACATTCTCACCATTACAAACCAAACACAGTATAGGAAGAAACTGTTCAGTTTCACCCAGACATTGTTGAGAGCTTGCCCTTTCAGAGAGGTTGGCCTTTTCCCAAAGCTATACTCTATGATGTATGGTTACTTTGAAAATGTAATATGCAATAAATAAACAGGTGGATGAATTTACAAATTGTTTTAAGATTTGGGGAAACCCGAAAAAGAGGGATAGAAGGGGGGGATATAGTTAACCAGAATGATATTAATGAGGAGAGAGATTTAAGGCGTTAGAGAGAAGGCGAGAGAGCAAGAGATTAAGAAAGACAAAGTGAGGAGGACGARTTGCAGAAGACATGTGGCATAAATAATAGTAATGGGGGGGAAGAGCTGCCCCCAATGGGGCAACAAAAGTGTCAGCACTCAACCATAACACTTGTTGGCAATACAACAGAACAGATTAACCGGAATGACATTTAATCTCACAGGTGGCCAAAAAGAACAATCTGAAAGCCACGCCCCTACTAAGCCACACCTCCAGTCTTCTGATCTGACCCAGTGGTGCATAGCTCAGTGACCCAACTGGCTAGTAAAAAAATAACCCAAAGTGTGTTCTGTCCACTATTTACCCATCACTGGGTAGCTTTTAACCTAGCAATTTTTTAGTGTAGCAAGGCACACCCTTCATTGACACTGCTATAGGATTCMTCCATGCTACCCACACCAGACTCCATACAATGGCTTCATACAGCCCTGACCAAAGCACTGACCATAATTGAAAGAGCTCTTCATTGCCAATGAAGGCAGCCACAACTCCACACGATGGCTTCTATTGACAATTATTCACCTCTAAGTGAGAAAGCTCTCACTGTCAATGTATTCTTGTGTCCGTTGACCACCACTGACCACAGTGATTGAATCAAGCCAGCACTAAATTGATGTGAAGCTGCCCCTGACCTCAAGCGCGTTCTGGGAAATAGAGATAGAGAACCATTAACATTTTGTTTGTAAATGAATGGGGGATCTTGGGAAATGGTCAATTATAAAAGATAAAGCTACTGTACTATCACAATATCGAGGGATCAAGTTAGACATACTGTAGACTATAATTTGGGAAAGAAAGTGGTGTGGTACAGTGTTGACATCTGTGTATTTTTACCACTCATGATGGTGCCCACGTTAATATTTTCAACACTTATGGGTGTGCCCAACATAGCTGAAGGCACATGCATTCCCCCACAGATCAACTGKGGAGGTACTATAACTTCGGCGAGACAAGCGGCCTGACTATGCAACACATTACAAACCTCTGTGCATTGGGGCCCTTCCTTACGAAAAGCAACAGGCCAAGACAACCAAAACAAATCAAGAGACATCGGTGGGTCAGTAAATAATTAACGAGAAAACCACTCTACCTCCCCCAAAACACCTMATCTGAGATAGCAGCGAAAGAGACGAGAGCTAGTGGGGAAGAAGGGAGTTATAGCAGGGATCCTAAAGGAATACAGTGAATTATTGATGGAGGGTGTAAACAGGAATYTAGGCTACGCTAGCCCGTGTGGTTGACGCAGTGGTGCAGCTATTTTTTAAATAAATGTTTATTTTACTTGGCAAGTCAGTTCAGAACAAATTCTTATTTACAATGATGGCCTATCCCAGCCAAACCCAGATGACACTGGGCCAATTGTGCACTGCCCTATGGGACTCCCAATCACAGCCAGATGTGATACAGCCTGGATTTCAACCAGGGACTGTATTGACACCTCTTGCACAGAAATGCAGTGCCTTAGACCACTGTGCCGCTCAGGAGCACAGATAGATTAGCTGAGACAGATGAGCTATTATTGGTTAGAGGAGATTGGGTAGAGGAAATATGCAGCCCACACACCTGGGCAACCTGTATGTATAAGCAGACGCAACAATGAAGAATGATATATGTGGGTAAAACAATATAGGTTGGTTTGTTGGACATACAGTAGATTAAGCCTAGTCCTGGACTATGAAACATGTTCAACAGAGATGCTCTATTTATATAGGGCCAGTTTCCAAAACACATAATTTGCCTAGTCCTGGACTAAAGTATATAACTACTGAACAAAAATATAAATGCAACATGTAATGTGTTGGTCCCATGTTGAAGAGGGCGAGGAACGAGATGGAGTCACAATCCATGCCAGGCACACCTGTGAGCTCTGGAACTCCACCTCCGACAGGCAGAGTCAACATACGTCAGGTCGTCGGTTCACCCTGACATTTCCATTCCACTTCTGACAACAGAACTTGACAAACTGCTCACCAGGCACAGCAAGGACCAAGGATGTGTAACTGAAGAGATATACCACAAGTGGACACAGAATACCAACTGGGATGGATCCCGAGGCAAATGTGGCTTACCAGTGAACCTCCGGGTGTTCATCATTAATACTGTGTCTCAGAAGTTTCTGTCCATGACTGATGCAGAGTTAATGAGTACTTGAGGTAACAGAGAAAGTCTGGATATGGACTGCTCTCCCTCATCTGCTTCATCTGACCACTTTGTTATTGACCGAGTCACTGGTGCTTCCTGCTTTAGTTTTTGCTTGTAAACAGGAATTGGGAGGATATAATTATGGTCAGATTTGCCAAATGGAGGGCGAGGGAGAGCTTAGTACGTGTCTCTGTGTATGCAGTAAAGGTGGTCTACAGTTTTTTTCCCCCTCTGGTTTCACATTTAACATGCTGATAGAAATTAGGTAAATCTGATTTGAGTTTCCCTGCATTAAAGTTCCCTGCGTGAGTGTTTTCCTGTTTGCTTACAGCTCATTGAGTGCCAGCATCGGTCTGTGGTGGTATGTAGACAGCTACGAAAAATACAGATAAACTCTCTAGGTAGATAGTGTGGTCTACAGCTTATCATGAGATACTCTACCTCGGGCGAGCAAMACCTTGAGACTTCCTTAGATATTGTGCACCAGCTGTTGTTGACAAATATACAATGACCGCCACCCCTTGTATTACCAGAGGCTGCTGTTCTATCCTGCCGATAGAGCGTATAACCCGCCAGCTGTATGTTTTTAATGTCGTCGTTCAGCCACAAATCGGTGAAACATAAGATATGACAGTTTTTAATGTCCCGTTGGTAGGATATACGTGCTTTTAGTTCGTCCCATTTATTTTCCAGTGGTTGTACATTGGCTAACTGTAYGGATGGCAAAGGCAGATTAGCCTGTCGTCGCCTGATCCTCACAAGGCACCCCAATCTCCTTCCTCAAAGTCTCAGTTTCTTTCTCCGGCGAATGACGGGGATGAGGGCCTGTTCGGGGGTCTGGAGTAAATCCCTCCCGTCGGACTCATTAAAGAAAAATTCCTYGTCCAATTCAAGGTGAGTTATCGCTGTTCTGATGTCCAGAAGCTCTCCTTTCGRTCTTAAGAGACGGTAGCAGCAACATTATGTACAAAATAAGTTACAAACAAAATACCACGGTTGGTTAAGAGCCAATAAAACGGCAGCCATCCTCTCCATTACGCCATTACTGTAAGCAGCCATTACTACACCAAACACAATTCACAAAGTTTTCAGAGTATGAATGCTGATCTGGGATCAGGTCCCTCTCCTTATCTCTATGATCTAAAAGGCAAAACCGATCCTAGATCAGAGCTTTAACTCTAAGACACTAAATACATACAACCCCAGATCTTTAGCCATCGCAGACCCCTACTTAACTTGTTCTCTATGGGAGAGGACGGGAAGAATAAAGAGTTTGATTATGCATTATACATTGATTTTCTAATCTTTCTAATATAAATCCATATTGATCTCTTAAATACCTGTCTCGCTTTTTATTTATGAAACTCATTCCGCAGACAGCTTGCATGCATAATGCGCTGTTGACTTTGTGTAAGTGCGGTGTGTGTTTGTTTGGTTTTACTATCCAGAAGTTCTCACAGGGATAGTAAAACAAGGATCATTTCTCCAGTCCCCACAAGGAAAAAGGCTTAGGGGTTAGGGTCAGGGTTAAGATTGCGGTAAGGGAAAATAGGATTTTGAATTGGAATCAATTGCTTGGTCCCAATGATAGTAAAACAAACGTGTGTATTTGCATTTGCATGCTATCTGACAAACGGAGAGGAAGGGTTGCAAATGTCTCATGAACTGTAGGTGCTTTGTGATTCCATTTCTTTGAATCTCTATGCTTAYTCAGAGTTCCAAAAAAGCAGCATACATACATTTTTATAAAAGCACAGTACATCATCTGTCCTATGAGCTTTGAATTTCCTTCCCAACACAACAGCTATTCTTTGAAAGGGTTTGGTGTAGAGATCTTCATGTCGAACGAGGGGCGAACAGTTTGATGATGACATCAATGGGCAAATTGTCTCTTAGATGCTACCTCAAAGCACTTATGACACGCATCCAATCTCCATTGTGAATCCTGCCTCTGAAGTGATAAAAGGCCTTATTCCCCTCATTCCACTCTCAGGCTTTTAAAGTTCCAGATGTTGTTTTAGTACCGCATCTCCTCACATGTTCTCGCTTCATAACATCTTGGGATTGAGTTGCAATATCTCACAAGGCTTTACTTTTAATTTCTCCCACACATTTTTCACATATGGATTACTAGGYGAGATAAAAGTATTGCACAGTAACTAAATGCCAAAAGGCTTCAACTCTTGAACTCTTTACAATCAATGTGACCTGTTGGTTGTGGTCAATAGTCTATTGTGCTCCGACCATTTAGTTTGTTCTGTTTGTGTTTTCCACAGTTCTGATTGGAGGAGCCCCGGTRCTGTGCTCGCACCCATTGGCCGCCTCGCTGACCTTCGCCCTCTGCTCCTATCTACTGCTGCTCTACAGATGATGAGCACAATCATCACCTGTTCACCTGTCCACCTTTCTGTTTTCATCGCCAATCCATCCTTCATATCTCCCATTCCACCCTGGCTAAGCTTGTATGTCTTCTTGTACCACTTCTTCTCTCTCATTCTTCTTTTCCACACTCACACTTTTACAGTCGTGCGCTGCTTTTTTCTCCAGTCATACTCATGTCCTTGTGACCTTTGACACCCAATATCCAACCCCTCACAGCAGACACTCACCCGGCTTCACTCTCTCACTCTTCCGTCAYCTCCATCTACTCTTTCCCAACCCCGTATTCCTGGGACACAAGTGTCGGACACTCTACCAAAGACGACGAAGGACAAAATAAAAAATATGGGTGGGGGGAGGGGCTGAGGATTATAAGAGAAGGGGTGGTCTCCCCCCCCTGTTTTTGAACCCTCCCCCTCGCCTCCTTGGGCTGGGTGCCAGGTAGCTGCCGCATCACGAAGGCAGACTGAGTGACTGACAGAGAAAGAAAGATAGAAAGAAAGAAGCTCCCACTTGCCTCTCCTCTACCAGTCGCTGCAGTAGGACCTGCGTTAGATTGTACGTATACATTTCTCTATATAATATATATTACAAAAGTTTAAATAACATTTAAGTGAAGAAAAACACTCATGGACATGGACGACTTTACAGGCTACGACAAAGCGAAACTAAAGAAGCACAAATGTATACAATCTATTCTTTCTTTTCCAAAGAAGTGTTTTTTTGAAGTATTTTTTACTGCATGAGGCTTTTTTTTCATATCGGTCAGCGATAAACGGGAACCTCCCACTGGGCAAAAACTGGTTCAATCAATGTTATTTCCACGTCATTTCAACTCCCAAAATCAATRTGATGACATTTAATCAACTTGGAAAACTAATTGGATTAGCAAAAAGTCATCAATGTAAGGGCATTTCGTATTTTTTTTATCCAACTTTTAACCTAAATCCAAAAAGTGGAATTATTTAGTTGATTTCCCGTTTAATTCACATTAGTTGACAACTCAAGCAAATGTAAATGAAAACTATAAGTTGAACTGACATCTATACCCAGTGGGCTTGTTCATACTAAACAAAAATATAAACGCAAAATCAAATCCAAATCAAATTTTATTTGTCACATACACGTGTTTTGCAAATGTTATTGTGGGTGTAGCGAAATGCTTGTGTTTCTAGCTCCAACAGTGCAGTATTATCTAAGAAGTAATATCTAACAATTTCACAACAATACGTGCAATACACACCAATCTAAGTAAAGGAATGGAATTAAGAACATATAAATATATGGACGAGCAATGTCAGAGCGGCATAGACTAAGATACAGTGGAATAGAATACATATTAGATGAGTAATGCAAAATATGTAAACACTATTTAAGTGACTAGTGATTTCAAATCTATGTATATAGGGCAGCACCCTCTAATGTGCTAGTGATGGCTATTTAACACTCTGACGGCCTTGAGATAGAAACTCGGTCCCAGCTTTGATGCACCTGTACTGACCTCGCCTTCTGGATGATAGCGGAGTGAACAGGCAGTGGCTCGGGTGGTTATTGTCCTTGATGATGTTTTTGGCTTTCTGTGACATCAGGTGCTGTTGGTTTCCTGAAGGGCAGGTAGTTTGCTGCGGTGATGCATTGGGCAGACCGCACCATACAGCCTGACAGGATGCTCTCAATTGTGCATCTATAAAAGTCTGTTAGGGTTTTTTACTCAGCCTCCTGAGGTAGAAGAGGCGCTGCTGCGCCTTCTTCAGCACACTGTCTGTGCGGGTGGACCATTTCAGTTTGTCAGTGACGTGTACTCCCAGGAACTTGAMGCTTTCCACCTTCTCCACTGCGGTCCTGTCGATGTGGATGGGAGGGTGCTCCCTTTGTTCTTCCCTGAAGTCCACAACCAGCTCCTTTGTTTTGTTGACAATTGGTGGGAGGTTATTTTCCTTGCACCACACTCCCAGGGCCCTCACCTCCTCCCTGTAGGCTGTCTTGTCATTGTTGGTAATCAAACCTGGAATCACTGGGGGGGGGGGGTCAGGTGTCAACTCAGTCTGTGTCCAATGTGGTGTTTACTCAGAACTAGGAAACTCTGAAATATCAAACTTGCAAATTTGAGGGTAGAACGGTGCTTTATTTACCATTTTGGAAGCTCATTATGAATGGTTTAGCACATGTTCAGTCCCAAGTTTCTTTCAGAGTTTGCTATAATTCTGGTAGCACGTGAATGCAGCTTACTGGCTTGCCGACTACCCATCTCCCATCAATTTATCCTGTCAGCTGTGCATTTCTTATGAAGCGTCGACCATTTGTTAACTCACAACCATATTTAATGTATATTTACAACTATCTGTAGGTATAGGCAGGAGATATGCCAGGTGGAAATGCCTGACTCAGGACAGAAAAATGATGCATCGGAATCAGATGCAACTGAAAAATATTGAGCAAACTACTTCATCATATGATTTTAAATGATAACAGAACATTAGGACATTTTAACTAATATTCTGTGACAATGTTTTTGACCCCAAAGAATTTAGAGACTTTGTGCAATTGATGATGATTCATTTGTGGTTTCTACACACATCTATTTGGCAATTATGGATATGACAGCAAATTTCAACAACAAAAAATATACTTTTTTCCTTCTTTTTTTWAAAGAAACTAAGCCCATAATATCAAGCTAAATCAATTTGAGACCACACACGTTCCTATCCATGGTCTTGTGCTTTACTAGAAAATGAATGGACGTTGTCTTTCACACTCATGAGTTCTACCATAATCATCTATGTGTAGCTAAGCACRTACAGTATGTGTAACATTTCTGTTATTTGCAACACACCAAGCATTTGAGACACACGATGTGTCCTGGATCCTACTTTAACTATAGTATGCTTCTGTATTCGGGAGAGTGTAGGAGGGTCCACTTCAGAATATATTTACAGTATACTGCAGAAACATTGCTGACACTGATTACAGTTGAGTAACCTGCATCGAAATTCTCAGGGCCTATACTGATAATGTTAAATACACAATGGAAGAAAGGGTACAGCACAGAGATGGATAACTATAAGCCTTGGACTAGGTTTTATGGTATATTTTTAATCTTTGTGTCTTCTGTGTTCTCTATTATAGAATATTTCTCAACGTTAACACTGATGTAAATGCAGGTGAATTCCTTGGTAATGAAATTAATATGTGGGTAGGAATACTATGAAATGGGCAAAAACTCTGAAATAAGGGCAAGTACACTTTTTGGGGGATAATAAGTATGAACAGATATTATATTTATTGTTTTCATGTTTAAGGTGCCTCCATTGATCAGTAATTGGTATTAATATTAAGGCATTTTTATTTAATGGCCTCTCTTTCCAAACCTCCTACATGAATTGTGCACATAACTGATCAATGTTCAGTTTTCTGTAAGTTTTAGACATTGACAAATGTTACTAACCCTAAAACTTAGGTTTTCTTTACTGTCCATTCACCAGATCAATTGGAAATTAAACTAGCCTGCATACTCCAAATGAAACCATGAAATGCCTGAAAGTGAGTCTATTTTGTGTTGGCAAATAAGATAGTGCATTCAGAAAGCCCCTTTTTCCACATTTTGTTACGTTACAGCCTTATTTTGAAATGGTTTATAAAAAAATCCCTCAACAAACGACACACAATAGCCCATAATGACAAAGAAAACGGAAATATCACATTTACATATGTTTTCAGACCCTTTACTCAGTACTTTGTTGAAGCACCTTTGGCAGCAATTACAGCCTTGAGTGTTCTTGGGTATGACGCTACAAGCTTGGCACACCTGTATTTGGGGCTCTTCTCCCATTCATCTCTGCAGATCCTCTCAAGCTCTGTCAGGTTGGATGGGGTGCGTCACTGCACAGCTATTTTCAGGTCTCTCCAGAGATGTTCGAATGGGTTCAAGTCCGGGCTTGTCCCGAGTGGCTTTTGTCCCGAAGTCACTCCTGTGTTGTCTTGGCTGTGGGCTTAGGGTCGTTGTCCTGTTGGAAGGTGAACCTTCGCCCCAGTCTGAGGTCCTGAGCGTTCTGGAGCAGATTTCATCAAGTATCTCTCTGTACTTTGCTCCGTTCATCTTTTCCTCGATCCTGACTAGTCTCCCAGTCCCTGCCACTGAAAAACATCATGATTCTGCCACCACCATGTTTTACCGTAGGGATGGTGCCAGGTTTCCTCYAGACGTGACGCTTGGCATTCAGGCCAAATAGTTCAATCTTGGTTTCATCAGACCAGAGAATCTTGTTTCTCATGATCTGAGAGTCCTTTGGGTGCCTTTTGGCACTGCATAGTTCTGCAGAGGTGGTTGTCCTTCTGGAATGTTCTCCCATCTTCACAGAGGAACTCTGGAGCTCTGTCAGAGTGGCCATCGGGTTCTTGGTCACCTCGCTGACCAAGGCCCTTCTCCCCTGATTGCAGTCTCAAGGATGATCATTGGAAACAGGATGCACCTAAGCTCAATTTAGAGTCTCATAGCAAACAATCTGAATACTTATGTAAATAAGATATTTCTGTTTTGAATTTTTAATAAATGAGCTGACATTTCTAAAAACCTGTTTTCACTTTGTCATTATGGGGTATTGTGTGTCGATTGATGAGGGAAATTATTTTTAATCCATTTTAAAATAAGGCTGTAATGTAACTAAATGGGTAAAAGGTCAAGGGGTCTGAACACTTTCCGAATGCACTGTATATCCAATTGTAGGTCATTTTAAATCTATTCATTTGTGTCCAGAAATTAGTGGTCTGAGGTATAATTAAACGTGTTGCTCTTCATGCACTTTAATGTGAAATTAAATGACACAAAATGTGCCCTGTATGCCATTTGATGCTCATTATGTACTAATGCTAGTTTTTTTATACTTGATTGTGACACCACCCCCCATTAGCTGAGGTAGTTCTAAAATGTACACCGTACCGTATATTAAGGAGTGGCTTAATCAATACATTCCTCTAGGATACAACATAGCATTTACAAGAAAGGATGTCAGTTCACTGCTATAGTCCCTTAGGGTTGCACATTACAGGAACCTTTCCCAAAATTCCCAGGTTTTTCAGGAATTGCGGTTGGAGGACTCCCAGTTCCCTCCCTGCTTATTCACTCCTGATTCCGGGAATTCTCCAACCAGGATTTCTGAAAAGAGGGGGAATTTGGGAGGGTTTTCAGAATTATGCAACATTAAACCCAATCACAATTAATTTGGCATTACCACACCTCCAATTATCTGATGTTTTTACACGATCCAGGTTTCTCCTTGACCACCTAAGGGGTCTCCATTTCATGCGTGAACATTTTCAAAACTCTCTTACTGTCAAAATGTTTCCCTGTAGTTCTCTGTCTAAAACAAGAAGGCTAGAAAGGACCCCCGTCATACAGCTTGGAGAGCAAACTCCCCAATAAGTAAGTGCCTCACAACTGGTATTCCTCCGTGAGGTGACCTACCATCCAGAAAAACACTTCAGCTGGTCAGCGTAGCATCCAAGCAATATCTGTGGCCATGGTTGAGAAGGGATGGGCAGTCACCCAGTCACTGGAAAGGACCCCCTTCCATTAGAGACATCACCACACACACAGTGGATGCTCCACGAACTCAACAGCAGGACCGACTGAGTGTTACTGTATAGGTCTTCACATGTCCTCACCTCCAGTGCAGACAATTCTTCGCTAACAGAAAGGGTGCATTCCAGATACAGCAATGTTGATCAGGGTGAGTTTACCAAAAACATAAAGATCATCTTTAGCCTTTTAAAGATAAGTGTTCATCAATTGCCTACAAAAGGACTTAAGATGATCTTAGTGCTAAAGATGATCGCTATGTTTTTGGGAAAGTCACACCAAATCTTTAAATGCCTGGTGAAGTCTTATAACATCTAATAAACCACATCAACATGATGTAATGAAAGTATAATCTGCGCAGACCTGTGCAGGATCTGTGTACTTGGAGCACACCCCAATGAGTGAACCCTCCACAATGCAGTCAGATTGGTCAGAGTAACTACGCAGCTCCTGCCTGTCTACGCAAATGTGTGCAACGCGGACAGATTCAAGACAAAGACAGTGTGTGTGTGTATATGCACTTTAGTGAATAATTGAAAAGTATAGCAGTGCTGGGTGTTGCATATTCTTTGTCATGTACTGAAATATTTTTGAAGAAAAATACATTTGAAATATGACTCCAAAATGTATGAATTAATAATCACGAAAGAACAAAAAGAGATGATTTTGGCGTCCTTTTTGTCATGTTTGCCAATGCACACAGTGGTTTCTCGCACATTGAGTCGCCATCACACGTATATAATATCTCCACAAAAACAACTCTTTGTGACTTGCTACGGGGTGTAAAAATGCAGAATGTGACAAACTACCACTCTATCCTTCTCTATCCACCTGTTTGTATTCAAGCCTTGCATATTACACTGTTAACCCCAAGTAGTAAGTTGAACTCAAAGTCAATTAAACATCATTATTACTTAAAATGTTTGTGGTACTGACTCAAAACAAAATGAGAAGTCATTCTATTTTGTAATATTTTTTGCACCCATTTTTATTTATTTTTTAYCTTTATTTAACTAGGCAAGTCAGTTATGAACAAATTCTTATTTACAATGAYGGCTTAGGAACAGTGGGTAAACTGCCTTGTTCAGGGGCAGAATGACAGATTTTCACCTTGTCAGCTCAGGGATTTGATCTAGCAACCTTTCGATTACTGACCCAAAGTCCCTGGAATCCTACAACCCTACTTGGAGGACTGATGAGGCCTGTAAACCATGMGTTTTAGGATAAAGCTAGGCCTCAAAACAAGCCCTCATGATATATGTATTGCCATAAATTGTTCCATATTAATGATTACATTCACCTAGGAACTAACTTGGTGAATGCCAAAGAACAAAAATGAATAATCAACAACCATGTCTGTGTCACTAACACATACAGTCTTGGGTGGTAACTCTACAATTCACTCGAAAGGCAAAGCACACTGGGAAAGTATATTGGAGGTGTGACTTAGTGGGGGGCATTACTCCAAATTTTCAAGCTGATACAACTCAAATCTGGACCCCCTACAGGGTCACTATCCAGGCTTCCATCCAACCTTTTTCTGCGAGTAAAGTAYATGTCAGATGAAAAATGTAATGACAGTCCTGATGGAAACAGAACATTTTTCTGTAAACTTTCCTAATGTCAACAAAACGAAATACGCTACACAAGGTGGGATCTGTTTGTGTTGGTAAAATKAATTATGCAAGAAATTACTTTGGGAAAGAGTTTATGCACAAATATTGAAATAATATCCATCATATCGAAGTAAACTTGGAGTCACGCAATGACATGTTGTGTGGTCCTACCACAACGGCTCGTTGGGAAAGCAWGCAGTTTATTAGGCTACTGCAGTTTATTTAGTACCTAGTGGAGTGCTCTCCTTTGTCTACACCCATTTAGCATTGTTCACACCCTCTAAAGCCAGCCCCACCCATCTCTTTAAGGATTCACATGTGAGGTCATGTGCTAATCAGTGAGTAGTGTAGTAAAGACTAAACCTAAAAGTGGTAAATGTAGTACCCTACAATAAGGAAAAATTCCAGGTCAACAGAAAGTTTCTGTCTTTCCCTTGACYTTGGTGCAGGGCATGTGATGTCCATAGCCTCCTCATCACAAAACTCTTTGTCTAGCTGTGTCCAGTCCAGGTGRTGCTTGTACAGGCAGACCATGTATGGGAGGAAGGATGTCAGCGTTGCGCAGCAGCTGAAACCTGGTGTTGACTGAGTCCGAACGCTCCTTGGCGACCAGGCTCCAGAGCTTTGAAGCTTTAAAACAGGAAATAGACATTACAACCTTGCACAACATCAATTCACCTCAAGTTTAGATAAGAAAAACCTCACACAATGCAATGGAAATTATATTCACCTGAAGTGCTGGTACTGCTTGAACTGTGGCAGCKGCCTGAAATACGGAGTCAGGTGTTGTTGCCAGCCATAGCTTTCCACCAGCACTGTACCATCCTCCAGTCCAACCAGCTGTGGGATGTTGACCCCTGTCACAGTGCCGTCCTTCACAACACCAGCAATCTAAGACAAAGTGTTCACTCTGGTCTTTCTGAAGCGCTGCTTGATGAGGCAGTAGCACCAGTCGGGGGCAAACTTGGTGTGGCCTGTGATCAGGAAGTGAATGTCCAGACTGTGGTGGAGCTTGTGCATGGTCCGCCAGGCACAATACCAGAGCACAAACTTGTTCTTGTTTTGGCCACTGCAGTTGCGAGGAGTTAAAAAGTACATGGGACCTGGCTGCATAGGGTCAGAAGGATCCAAGAAKCAACAAAATAACATTAAGATAAGTTAATGAAAAGAAAATGTAACATAAAACGCAATATAATTTTTTTWATGCATAATTGTCAGGTAAGTTTCACTTACTGTCAAGTGTGCTCCCTCTCYGGCCTCTAGGTCACCAGGCTGCTCGTTATGGTACACACCTGTCACCATCGTTACGCGCATTATGACACTCACCTGGACTCCATCACCTCCTTGATTACCTGCCTTATAGTAATGTCATTCTCTTTGGTTCATTTTGATGGGAGGCATTAKACCATTCTCTTTGTATGACTGGTGGAGTGTTCTACTGATGCTGAAAGACAAATTCAATATACAAATATTTTGGCATTATTATCCTCTACAGCAGTGGTTCCCAAACTTTTTATAGTCCTGTACCCCTTCAAACRTTCAACCTCCAGCTGCGTAGCCCCTCTAGCACCAGGGTCAGCAAACTCTGAAATTTTGTTTTTTGCCATCATTGTAAGCCTGCCACATACACACTATACGATACATTTAAAAATAAGAATTAGTGTGAGTTTCTGTCACAACCTGGCCCATGGGAAGTGACAAAGAGCTCTTATAGGACCAGGACACAAAATGAGTGTAACAAGTGCACTGAGAGTCAGGAAGCAAGTTCAGTGAGTGAGTGTTTTAATAAACACAATGAACACAAAACACAAACAACACACCAACATGAAACAGAGTCAATAACACCTGAGGAAAGAGCCAAGGGGAGTGACAGATATAGGGAAGATAATCAAGGAGGTGATGGAGTCCAGGTGAGTGTCATGAGGCGCAGGTGCGCGAGACGATGGTGACAGGTGTGCGGRATAATCAGYAGCCTGATGACCTAGAGGCCGGAGAGGGAGTATACGTGAYAATGAGTATGAGTTTTTGTCACAACTTGGCTCGTGGGAATTGACAAAGAGCTCTTATACGATCAGGGCACAAATAATAATAATCAAGGTATTTGCTCTTTATTTAACCATCTTACATATAAAACCTTGTGAATAACTCACCACAGGTTAACTCACCACAGSTTAATGAGAAGGGTGTASTGGAAAGGATGCTCATAACTCTGCAATGTTGGGTTGTATTGGAGAAAGTCTGTCTTAAATAATTTTCCACACAAAGTCTGTGCCTATATTTAGATTTCATGCTAATGAGGGCCTAAAATCGACTCTCACATAGGTATGTGGTTGCAAAGGGCAACAGTGTTTTGGCAGGATACTCTGAGTGCAGTCCAATCCAGAAATCTGGCAGTGGCTTCTGATTAAATTACATTTTCACAGAACTGCTTGTTGCAATTTCGATGAGGCTCTCTTGTTCAGATATTGGTAAGTGGACTGGAGGCAGGGCATGAAAGGGATAATGAATCCAGTTGTTTTTGTCATCCGTTTCGGGAATGTACCTGCGTAATTGCGCACCCAACTCACTCMGGTGCTTCGCTATTTGACATTGTCCGTAAGCTTGAGTTCATTTGCACACAAAAAAATCATACATTGATGGAAAGACCTGTGTGTTGTCCTGTCATAGTTGAAGTGTACCTATGATGAAAATTACAGGCCTCTCTCATCTTTTTAAGTGGGAGAACTTGCACAATTGGTGGCTGACTAAATACTTTTTTGCCCCACTGTAAGTGAACCCCAAATCAATGTAGTTATCATATTTGCGCCTCTTCAATGGTCCAACGTCCCTGTCTGTTGTTCGGTGCTTTCCCGGGTAAGGGGGCAGTAGCTCTTCGGCTGCATCAGATTCACAACTGTCAGTGTCCATGCTAGCTGGGCTAACAACAAATGTAGAATTACTGATGCTAGCATTGGATGTGCTCGTGTGAGCAAAACAACTTGTGTYGTCGACAGGTGCAGGTGTAGTACTGCTGGTAGTAGCAGTACTACCAGTAGAGCTGGTATGTGTATCTATGGTCGCAGGCCTTACTAAATGGACAGTTTGAATATGTGAGTATTCTTTCTTTTTTTTATAAATGTGAATCTCATTTTTATTTGGCGTTATCCGACGGCAATGCGCGTATCCCAGTTTGGGAATACCTGCTCTACAGAATTGGTGTCCCCCTGCGAAACGGTTGAGCWAACGTAGGCTAATGTGATTAGCATGAGGTTGTAAGTAACAAGAACATTTCCCTTTAGCCTTTTAAAATGATAAGATTAGATAACACAACGTGCCATTGGAACACAGGAGTGATGGTTGCTGATAATGGGCCTCTGTACTGTAGATATTCCATTAAAAATCAGCTGTTTACAGCTACAATAGTCATTTACAACATTMATATTTCTGTTCAATTCGATATTACTTTAATGGACAATTTTTTAAAAGTTCTTTCAAAAACAAGGACATTTCTAAGTGACCCCAAACTTTTGAACGGTAGTGTAAAAAATATACACTGGATCAAATTTCAAAAAGGATCCTTATGTGTGTGTATATGCCTTCATGATAATAGAAGCATAATGACATAGACTTCAAAGTACATTTTAGAGTATTTCAGTGGAAGGAGGCAATTTTTAAATGTCCCAAGTGCTGCTCAGTACAATTCTAAATGTAAAACATTTTCTTCATTAAATGTTATWTTTTTATGTTAAATGCTGCACTTTTTATAAGAACATTGACCATTTTCTGTATGTACTCAAAGTTGTTGTCCACCTTGCTGCATTGTGGTTACTGGCACTTTAAGAAAATATATATTTTCTACAATGACATCACAATCAGTAAATAATGTTACTTCCTTGTTGGGAACCTGGCGAGTATCTAGATTTCATATTACATTTTCATCATTATGTTGTCACGACTTGTTCCCTCTCCTTGTTCGGGCGGTGTTCGGCGGTTGACGTCACCGGCTTTCTAGCCGCCACCGATCCATGTTTAATTTTTCCTTTTGTTTTGTCTGTTTACACACCTGGTTCCCTTCTCATAATTATGTTCCTTATTTAACCCTCTGGTTTCCCTTTCTGTTTTGTGCGTGATTGTCTTTCGTGTATTCCGGTGTGTTGTATTTTAAGTCCTGTTTTGTTCCTTGTTTGGAACGGGATTTTGATACGTTTTGGATTGAGTAAATCAGTGATTGTTACTCTTACCTGTGTCCTGCGCCTGACTCATTCGCTATCTTTTAGATAGACTCTGACATATGTTGGTGATGTGATGTGGGAAAGCATAACATGTCCACCCTGTAAGCAAAAATACAAGACGTTAATCGAATTTCATAATTTCAAAATATATTTGTCAAACAATGCAAATTCCTTTTCAAGTGGCAGCCATTATCCTAGCTTCATCACGACCACTTGGAGCAGAGTTGCTAATTTTATCTCAAAATGTCCAGCCTGTTATTGTCCACCCTGTTATCCATGTACACCTAACAGGGTGGACATGCTCTCAACAGGGTGGTCAAATGGACACTTGCAGTAATGTGTTGCAAAATGTATTTTTGTTCATAAATTATATTACATAATTAGAGTATGTATARTATTTTAAGAATAAATAAATATCAATTGAATCAGGTCTTTCTGAAGGAATGGCACCTCCTCTTAGTGTCACGATCGTTGGTTGAATTAATGGACCAAGGCGCAGCGTGCATAGAGTTCCACATGTTTATTGGATGAAACTCACAGAAAACAATAAAGCGCAAGACGAACCGTGAAACTAATGTAGTGCTCGCAGGCAACTAGACATAGACAAGATCCCACAAAAACCCAATGGGAAAAAGGCTGCCTAAATACGATCCCCAATCAGAGACAACGATAGACAGCTGCCTCTGATTGGGAACCATACCAATGAAAAAACTAGACTACCCACCCTAGTCACACCCTGACCTAACCAAAATAGAGAATAAAAAAGGATCTCTAAGGTCAGGGCGTGACACTTAGTGAAGCTGAAAGACAGCGGCAATACAGAGAACGACGTAATGCTGAGCCAGAAAGAAGGAGAGAATCTAGAGAAATGGAGGAAAGACAAAGCGACAGGGAAGAAGGCAATAGCTGAACTCAGTGACAGAAAGGAAGAAATGGGAAGATTCAACAATGATACTCAGAGCCAGGGCCAAGGCTAGTGCATTGCTGCAGTCCCCTCAACTCCTGAAAATCAGCYTGGCCCTTCAAGGTTAGAATATGCTTATTAAGATAAGGCATTTAAGATTATTAAACTAAGCTAAACTTTCTGGATTTAGAGGAAAATAACATTAAGGTGAAGTACATGCACCCGAATGGCATCAACAAATTCTTCTGGCCAAGTCCAAAGGAAGATATTTGTTGGTACTCTGATGGACAGATCATTTTTCTGATGCCAGAGCCACMGGCTGTTAATAAACGCTCTGTGCAGATGGAAAAATCCACCTGGAAGTATGCAGAAGAGCATTTGGGGTGAAAGGGGGGACAGCAAGAGAGGGACAGGAATGTGTTTTAATGCTAATTCCAATGATTTTGTACCGGCAATGTATTTTCGTATTGTTGTTTTTCACAATGAATATGTAACTAAATAGCAGTTACAATGTTGTTACTACATGTATTACTGTGTAGATGTCTATTCAGTGTTGAGTATTCAATGTTCAGGGTTTAATTTATGTTCTGTMCCGTTATAGCTGTCCACTCTGTTATACCTTGGTCCACAGTGTTATCTTGGCATCTTTTTCAAATTAATTCAGTTACATTGTCAAATATCAAGGATTTGTGTAATTATTTTAAAGAGTAAGACACAGCCAACACCATAAACTATAATTAATAACTGTCTCAATTCAGAAAGATAAGGTGCAAATTAGATGAAGTTCTGTATAAAACCACATATTGTAAACAAAATCTGTTATTTCTTTATAATTTGACCAGAACAAATGGACAGGGTTGACAAAGGGACACAATAGCTTTATGAAAATGTAAATATTAAAATAGTCCAATGAAAGTATTTAAAGACAGTTAAGTGCATGTCCGTAACAGGGTGAACATATTTTATGTTTTTTAAACAAAATTTGTTTGTAATTATCTAACTCTAAGTGCTGGAGCTTTGCCAACATGTTTTCCTTTTATAGTAAAACATAAAAGAAATACCAATTCTGAAATAAAAAAGCTTTCTGACAAAATTAGCATAATATATGAAACTTTAGCTWGACTCATAGCTGTATACATGGATGAATGCTTCACGGCAGACTGCAACCCCTTTCATTAATAAGTAAGACATTCTGTGTTCTTTCCGTTTTGTATTTACAGCTTGCTTGGCCCGTTGTTGTGTCAAGTCACTCTGGTTCACACTGACCGAGTGCAATGCCATAAGAAACATTCAGACCTTTAGCCCCCACCCAAATTCTGACCATTATACTCGCCCTAGCAGAGCTGGTTAGGCTGTTTTCATGTTATCCAGAGTGTTGGTGACTAACTGTGCTCCAGACAACAATTGAATTACGTTTTTTTGCCGACGTTTACTGACACCGGCCATATTCAACCGGTGTTGAGCGTTTCTGCACACACAGATGAGAATGCTTTGAAACAGTTGTTGCAGTGACTTTCTATTGAAATGTATACTTGCATACTGGATGGAGTCTTTTGTTAAGTTTTATTACGCATTATTTTTTTATTTTTTTAAAGCCACATTAGACAGGATTACCCTACACATACTGACCAGCTCAAATAGACAGAAGCGTACTATATGGCAGACCAATCCAAACTCATCTCTCGGCATGTCCAGCCCACTCATTACCTCAGCCAATCATGGCTAGCGGAAAGGTTGCTGGCTTTTTCTGTGGCTTAACCAACTAGACTTGAAATGTAACAATTGCATTCATATTTACAGATGCCATACAAGTTTGTTATTAAGGAACATGAAAGTTCACATGTTCGAGAAGGTATTTCTGCCCCCAAAAAACTGAACTAGTGACCCGCGACATATGCCTAATTTCCTGAAACGGGTTACATATGATGAACTTTACAGGGTGGTGAAAGTGCAAGGTGAAGCGCTTGATGCTCCTTTCCAATGAATTTTCGAGGGTCTTATTCTGGTGCAGTGTGTGAGCGAAGTTGAGCAGTTAGAAATCCCACTAATACTGCCCATGCTCCACTAAAATTCGCTCAGCGCTCACAGGAAAAGAAACTGCCGCTCCAAACTCGCTCCATTCATTTTTGTTTAACAAAAAGCCCTTCTACTT
Organism: Salvelinus sp. IW2-2015; assembly: GCF_002910315.2. Classification (NCBI taxonomy): domain Eukaryota; kingdom Metazoa; phylum Chordata; class Actinopteri; order Salmoniformes; family Salmonidae; genus Salvelinus; species Salvelinus sp. IW2-2015. The sequence goes on along the minus strand of NW_019957535.1, from coordinate 1,513,880 downwards.
TTGTGACAATGTACCATTTGGTTTTGAAGTAGGCTATCATATCATTTCAACAACATGTCATAGGCTATTAAACAAGGACTTACCGAGGTGATAGTCTGTGGTAACTTCAGTTATAACAGGCTCTGTTGCGCTCACATTTTATAGTTGATAGACAACTTTAGCACTGTTACAAACTTAGTCTCCTCTTTTTTTAATCAATAGCCTAAATAGAACCCAAAATGCATCTGGTGCTGCATGGGCTCATTCCTTGTCTTGCTATCAATTACACAGGCTGTGTGACCTAYTTCTTGGCCGACTCATATCAACATCTCTTAGCATTAGTGGTGGGGTAGTCTAAATACACTGCTCAAAAAAATAAAGGGAACACTTAAACAACACAATGTAACTCCAAGTCAATCGCACTTCTGTGAAATCAAACTGTCCACTTAGGAAGCAACACTGATTGACAATAAATTTCACATGCTGTTGTGCAAATGGAATAGACAAAAGGTGGAAATTATAGGCAATTAGTCAAATTCCCAAGGACACCCCAATAAAGGAATGGTTCTGCAGGTGACCACAGACCACTTCTCAGTTCCTATGCTTCCTGGCTGATGTTTTGGTCACTTTTGAATGCTGGCGGTGCTTTCACTCTAGTTGGTAGCATGAGACGGAGTCTACAACCCACACAAGTGGCTCAGGTAGTGCAGTTCATCCAGGATGGCACATCAATGCGAGCTGTGGCAAAAAGGTTTCGTGTCTGTCCGCGTAGTGTCCAGAGCATGGAGGCGCTACCAGGAGACAGGCCAGTACATCAGGAGACGTGGAGGAGGCCGTAGGAGAGGCAACAACCCAGCAGCAGACACGCTACCTCCGCCTTTGTGCAAGGAGGAGCACTACCAGAGCCCTGCAAAATGCACTCCCAGCAGGCCACAAATGTGCATGTGTCAGCATATGGTCTCACAAGGGGTCTGAGGATCTCATCTCCGGTACCTAATGGCAGTCAGGCTACCTCTGGCGAGCACATGGAGGGCTGTGTCGGCCCCACAAAGAAATGCCACCCCACACCATGACTGACCCACCGCCAAACCGGTCATGCTGAGGATGTTGCAGGCAGCAGAACGTTCTCCACGGCGTCTCCAGACTCTGTCACGTTTCGTCACTGTGCTCACGTGCTCAGTGTGAACCTGCTTTATCTGTGAAGAGCACAGGGCGCCAGTGCGGAATTTGCCAATCTTGGTGTTCTCTGGCAAATGCCAAACGTCCTGCACGGTGTTGGGCTGTAAGCACAACCCCCACCTGTGGACGTCGGGCCCTCATACCCCCTCATGGAGTCTGTTTCTGACCGTTTGAGCAGACACATGCACATTTTGGGCCTGCTGGAGGTCATTTTGCAGTGGCTCTGGTAGTGCTTCCTCCTTGCACAAAGCGGAGGTAGCGGTCCTGCTGCTGGGTTGTTGCCCTCCTACCGGCCCTACCACAGAGCGCTTGGATTAGAACGCACATGCCAATATCTGATGGGCACACGTGCTATATAACCCCCAAAAAGTTTGAGTTGAAAATGTGATGGAGATCCATTTAAATCGATATTTCTTATTTGGTACATGGGAATTTACCCGCAAAATATATTTTTAGTGCACTACATCATCACGCACAGCCTTTTATCTGCTACGTGTCAGTTTGATGGAAGCACATCTCGGGTGGAAAATGCACATATTG